>NC_044357.1:6189290-6310552 GCF_007364275.1 Archocentrus centrarchus | reverse complement strand
CATTAAGTCAATCATGATCATGTCTGAGGAGTGTTTCCAGCACCTTGTTGAATCTATGCCACAAAGGATTAAGGAAGTTTTGATCCTTCAAAAACAAGCTACTAGCTAGGTGCATCTAGTAAGGTGACCAGTGAGTGTAGATCTATTTTGTAACAACTTTAAAATACTTAACTCTGGAATTAATGTAGATACATGGTTTATACCACCTGCCCCCTCAGCCCCCGCTGTCTGCAAATGTCAGCATTCTGACACAGCATACCAGAGTTATGGACATGGTAAATTTGATACCTGCTTCACATCACCTTGTTAGTATTAGAGCAACTCGTCTGTTTTTTTTTTACACCTGTATGACTGTTTGTAAGCCCATCTAGCTACTGTATTCTCCTGACATGCTGCGTCTAAACACAGCTGAAATTATAGTCCCACATGTGAAGCCGCCCATATGTTTAGACATCACAACTTGAACTCTGCACTACAGCAGTCCAGACAATCACTCTCCGGCAGTATAATGGCTGTTAGCCAAAGAAAAATGACTCTGAAAGCTCAGAGCAAAGAGAACGCTTTGAAGCAAACAAGGTAAAATGGATATTCATTACTCAAGTGCTGCCTTCAGTAATGCAGTACAGGAAAGGTTACAGATTGTGGTTTCTGTCACAGGACAATGGACAGTAGCCTTTGAAGTGCTCCATATAGTAAAGTGAAATGTAAAAGAACACACATCACACTGTCACCCATCCGTTTTCCTCATCATACTAAACCTCCAACGCAAGACTCAACCAGTCATTGTTTCCTAATACATTAAGTACTGCACGACTCTTTAATCACAACAAAATGCAATTTGTTTATGAGAGAAAATCAGAAACCTGTAATGTCAACAGGAGTAAGAACAATGCCAAACAAAAAGACCTTTGGAGCTGACATAAAATGCCCATTAGCTGGTTCACTATTCAGAGGTGATGTAACATTTTGAGGGCTTGCCAACACAGACTGTCCAGTAAGTCATAAAAAAACATTTAAAAAAATACTATATTACGTAGGAATTACTGCAAAAATATGATATTGTACTACCAATTGTTTGATCAAGGAGACTTATTTGTTAATTAAACATTCACTATCCAATTACACTTCCTTAAATGCATGTTCCAGGATGTGATATAGATCATCTGTATGCAAATCTCAATTTGAAGTTACTGGCACAGCTGCTTAGCATACAACAGTATATGCAAAGTAACTACTACTCATGCAGTTTTCTATCAGAGCTTCTGAATTATTCCCAAAACACTAAATCACAATTTGCAAGAGTGATGAATGAAAGTGAAAGAACTGCAAGATGATGCAGAAATCACAAATAATGGCAGGAAAAAAAAAATCGATTTCATAACAGCAATATTAGAAATAATTTGATGAATGAACATTCCACCATCATCTTCACACAAATGCAGCAGTGTACTACTGGCAGCTCAGCGTACGTTTCCTATATGCTGAGCTTCTGTGTTCAACTGTCACTGCAGCCAAAAGCTCTCCAGCGTCGCTTCTGAGCTGATAAAAGAGCCGCAGCGGTGGCATTTTCCACCTACTGTACGAAGCTGGAAATTAGCTGCTACACAGCAACCTTGGACTACATTTAAAACTCAGCTGCTCAGTTTAAGCCGGATGCCTGCCTGCCTTCAGCGTGGCCGCATATGTTACACTGATATAATGCCGGAGCTGAATGCACCTCCACTCCTTGAACTGAAAAGCAGGTTATGAATAATTCATATTTTTCCATGTACATACGCACCTGTGATGTCTGTTCTCTCGGAAAAATATAATAAATGAACCAATTGGGTTTACATTTTTCTTTGAATATACACATATAAAACTAACGACAAGGATTCACATAAACCTGCGTTGAGGGTTTTTAATTAAAAGCTGTATGTTGAAGAGCTCTTAATACCCTACTTCTAGACTGGAGACTTGTGGATTCAGTGGCGCTTAGTTTCCAGGAGTAATGAGGAAGGATCGATAAATCATGCACTTCACACATAAAGTACCAGAACTCGCCCCCAAACTGCCAGTTTTTGTACAAATAAGAAGCGGATCTAGAAATATAATAACGCACTTTGCGCACCAACAAATGGTGACAAAGCTGGAAACACCAGAGCAGGTGTTTCCAGTCTAATTTGCTTGCTGCTGCATAAAATATGCGAGTGCTGCAGGGATACGACAGCATGCAATCAACAGATGAGTGACCAGCATTCACACAGGTATGAGCAGCATTTAGGTCTCTCTCTTTTCTTTTCTTTCTCTCTTTTTTTTTTTTTACCGTTGATTGAAAGTCAACAGTTTGTTAGAAGCTGGATCCACACTGCTCATGTCCCCATGCGATGTTAGTCCAGCGGACAAGGCGACAACAAACAACAAACCGACGTCCTTTCTCGCACCCCCGGCTAAGAGCGCAGGGACATCACTGCGGCGCAAACTCTGACAACTGCTGATCCAAACCCCGGCTGGTGGTCCGACTCCTTTGAGCTCTTCCTTCAACGCCAAAACTGTTCACTGCATCATAGTGAAGCGGAACGGATCTGCCATAGGAGCTGTTTACTGTGTGATCGCGCTCTCTCTCTCTCTCTCCCTCTCGTCTCTCTCTCTCCCTCACACACACACGCACACACACAGACTCGACAATGGTGCATTTCAAGTGAACACAATTTGTTGCTTAATGCTCTGCAGCAGCAAAAAGCAGCATTCAGAGCAGCTTATTCTTTTCTGAGTTACATCACAGTCAATTATCCTGTACGCGAAGCTTCTCGGTATCCTGGAGCGCAAAGTGATGTTAAGATGCAGGACTTCGGGTTGAGGCACGCTCCGCGTCTTCTTAAAAGAAAATGTGAAGGAAATTGACGCATGCATTTTGCTCTCGCAAGTATCACCCTGCTCAGTATATGCAGGAAAGGGCGGCAAATGGTCTTCAGTGTAGAATTAGTTAATTTAAAATTTTAATTTGGAAAGGTTTGGTAGCTATAATTTCCTAATAAATCAAGGGCTTATAAATTGTAACTAAAAGATTCATCGTTGGGATAGTTGTTGATGTTACATCAGCTGTTGTCGGTTAATGAGAAACACTTTTGGTCTGACAGGTTGTGAAAAATACCTTTGTCATTGTTTTAGCTTGACTACTTTGGCGACAGGCCAACTGCAGTATAGATGCCCCTGCCGGCCAAGTATTATTCTACAACTTGGCTACTAAAATTATATTATCATTATTAATAGATAGTGTTTGATCTATGAAGTACTGGTAAATGAATGAAAACATCAACCCCACATAAAGGGTGTCTCAATAGAAGCCATTCATGGCATCTGACAAACCCATAGGCTGTATAAAAAAGACTGAACTTACACCACCAAACAGGTTTTGGTCACTGTACGGTTCTTCCTCTGTATGATGAAGACATGCCTCACTGATGGTATCCTCCAGTGTAAAAGATGAGAGAAGCTCCAGTCTTCATTTTGTATGAACATGTACTGGATTTTTTTCAAGTGAACACAGTGTTGTCCAGAATTACTTTTCAAGCTTCAGCTTGTATTTTCTCTGACCGTTTCCCTGCTGACCTGCTGTTGAGGGATAACATAAAAAAGAAAACATGTTGCAACTAGGAGGGAGACCCACCTGATCTGAGTACAGCAGACTGGTGATGCCTCAATTAGCTACAGTTAGGTCCATAAGTTTTTGGACAAATAAGCTTATTTTTTTTGCCTCGGTACACAATCACATTGGATTTTAAATCAAACTATCAAGTTGTGATTAAAGTGCAGACTTCTTAAATTCAATGGGTTTAATAAAAGCACTGCATTAACTGTTTAGGAATTACAGTCACCCCCCCACCCATACAACTCCATTTTTGAAGGAGCAAACATAATTTCATGTCCAGGTGAGGCCGTTCCCCTCGTTTTTACATGAAAACTAAGAAGATAAAAGCTCTGCAGTTGATTCCAAGTGTTGACCTTCTATTTGGAACTCTGCAAGGTCCAAAGAGATGATGGGTCAAGTGCAGGAGGCTGTCATTAGGCTGAAAATCCCAAAAAGAGAAAAGTATGGAGGAGGCGGGAAACCGCTCATGAGCCAAAGCTGTGAAGGCAATGCTATGGCATGGGCATGCACTGTATGGCTGCCAGTGGAACCAGATTACTGGTGTTTATTGATGATGTGACTGCTGATAGAAGTAATGAATTGTCAAGTGTACAGGGCTGTACTCTCTGCTCAGATTCAGCCAAATGCTGTGAAACTGATCAGACAGCACTTCACAGTGTACAGAGGTGACCCAAAGCATACTGCAAAAGCAATCCATCAGTTTTTCAAGGCAAAGAAATATAACCCCAATTCCAAAAAAAGCTGGAAGAATTTTAAATAGAAACAGATTGCTACAATTTGCAAATCCCATAAACCCATATTTTATTCACAATAGAACATTTTGATGGCAGCGACACATCTCAAAGCCGTTGTGACGGTGGCAACAAAAGGCTGGAAAAGCAAGTGGCCCTAAAAAGAAAGAACTGGGGGAACATTTTGCAACTAATTAGGTTAATTGGCAACAGGTCAGTAACATGATTGGGCATATAAAAAAAAAAGCATATTAGAGAGGCAGAGTTTCTCAGAAGCAAAGATGGGCAGAGTTTAACTAATCTGCAAAAAATGCATCTTAAAATTGGGGAATAATTTTAGATTCATGTTAAATTGCAAACACTTTGAACATCTCATTATCTACAGTACATAATATCATGAAAATATTTAGAGAATCTGGGGAAAATCTCTGTGCCCAATGCTGAAAATCAGTACTTGTGCCCATGATCCTCAGGCCCTTGAGTAGCACTGCACTCCTGTCTCTGCTTTTTTGAGACATGTTGCTGCCATCAAATCCAAAATGAGCTAATATGTTTCTCAAAATTGCACATGTTCTCAGTTTAAACATTTGCTATATTTACTATGTTTTATTGTGAATAAAATAGAGTTATGAGATTTGTAAGTCACTGCATTCTGTTTTTATCTACATTTCATACAGTGTCCCAACTTTTTGCCATCGGGGTTGCATGATACTCTTAAATAGGCAAGTCAGTCACCTGATCTCAACCCAAGAGAGCAGCAGCTTTTCAGCCATTGAATACAAAACTGAAAGCAGAGAGACCCACAAACAAGCAACAGCTGAAGGCCTGACAGCATCTCAAGGGAGGAAACACAGCATTTGGTGACATTTGCAGTTTCTAGACTTCATTCACTGGCTGCAACTGGCTTCATCACAATCCCCATATTTAAAATTGTGTCAGTTTACTTTTGAGCCTCTGAAAACAGAGGACTAAGCATAAAAATTGACTATTTATAAGAGTTTATGCATTTTTTAAAATTAAAGCTGAAAATCTGCACTTCAATCACATATTAATGTTTGATTTAAAATCCACTGTGGTGGTGAGCAGAGGCAAAATTACAGAAAGTTGTGTCGCTGTCCAAAAGCTCATGGACCTGACTGCTAAATGAACATAAAAATTATTGTTAAAACTGAACGAAGACTTTGGATTTGGCCCCTATAATATATATATATATATATATATATATATATATATATATATATATATATATATATATATATATATATATATATATATATATTTTTTTTTTTTTTTTTTTTTTTTTTAAATGAACTGTGTAAGAAGGACTTGAAAAAATATAAAGCTGTTGTTTAACTTTAATAATACAGGATGGGAAAAAGGAAAGAAAATACTTGTCATGGAGTAAATGGATGGAGCACAATAGGTAAGCGATAATGACACAAGAAACATGAAGATGGACTCTAAATCTTGTTTCTGAGCTCTCTTGTTCTTTTTTTACACACACACACACACACACACACACACACACACACACACACACACACACACACACACACACACACACACACACACACAGAGCAGGTGAAATATGATCTTCAGTATATATGATACCTCCACAATAGTGCTGCCACAGTCTGTGTCTGGACCTTAGCCTACGTATATACACACACACACACACACACACACACACACACACACACACACACACACACACACACACACACACCACACACACACACACACACACACAATGAAAGAGTGCAGGAATGCTCAGCTCAGGCTACATGGCACTCAGCTGCTCATCAACTTTTAATCAGTAGAAACCCCCCTCTGTGACATGCCACACTACAGGAAAACACCTAAAGCTACCAACACACATGGCATTTTGTCTTGTTCTCTCTCTGAATGTGATAACCTTTATAAATAGCTCATGTTGAAATGCAGCTGTAATCTGCCACAGCCTGAAGCCTCAAAAAAAAAAAAAAAAAAAACCCTTTTAAACGGAGACGGGGGGTGAAACACCCCGTTTTCTCAGGTCAGGATTGAGTTACAATGAGGCAACCTGAGATAACTGAACACCCCTAGCTCTAATTAGAGCCCAGGGGCCAATAACTCACATATACTTGCACAAAGAGGCAGTCATACATGTTACATAAACACAACTCTTGTCACACCACATCATGGACTGGCCTCTGTGCCCTTTGCATAAAGACTTAATTTTTTTAACGGATGCTTATGAAGTCATTCTTTAACAAGGGAAGTCTTCCTCTTCACAGATCAGTCTGTTAATATAGCCGCGAGGTTGTCACAATAAAACTGTTTCGAGAAGAAAATTAGTGTAATGTGTAAGCCTGCTTAAGGTGATGAATATAATGCTTACAATCCTTACAAGAACATGAATTCCTCAAAATATTTACTCAATATTTTTTTCAAAAAGTATTTCCTGCTTATTCCATAAAATATCAGCAAATAAGGAAAAAAAATTTTTTTAAACTAAAATCCCAAATTTTAAATATTACTCTTGCATTGTTTGTATGTTTAATGAAATATTACCTGTTGTTTAAAACTTTACTTACTGCTCTGCTTTGCTGGATTTTTTTTTCCTATTTGTTAATGACTTTAAGATACTGTTCATCTGCGCTAAATAGGTTTTTAGGCCTGCCATGTTTTCTTTTGTCTTCCGCTTGACCAATTTCCTCAAATTCTTTAAGAACACACTGCACACCATGATGAGATATGACAAGCTGTCAGCTAGTAGCTCTTTGGGAATCACCTTGCTGGTGTAAATATACTATTTTATACCCGTTATGTGTCTTTGTGACACGCTGCTTTTAACAAAGTGCCTAAACATACATTTTACAGTTGGTTCTTTGCTAAGTTGTGTGTAGATTTAGGAGACTTTTGTTTGAGTGATTCATAGGTGCATGTTAAGTGGCCTTGCAGTCAGTCTGAGCCCGCCTGCAAGTTGTCCCCCTCCCAACAGGGAACCTGCGTAACTGATTTGTGATCAGAAGTGGTCGCTGCAAGTACTTGCAATTGTTCAGCATATGTGGGAGCCATATGCAAGAAATATCAACACAATCACTGGGCAACCAGTTATTTTTACTAGTTGCAAGGAGTTGCTGTCCTTCATTTACTAGTGTGACTGAGCCATAAGGCAGCTGTAAAATTCAGCTGATGAGCTTCTATTAAAAAACTCCAATCAGTAAGCTCTGTCCTTTGATCTATGGAAGGGCTTCAGCATAAACAAACTCTAATCCTCGGTCTTTAACTCTTGTATGTGTGCAGGACCTGGAAGCAGTGGACTTTCTCAGGCTCTTTGATCCCCAGACGACTGAAACTTTAAAGATAAGGATATATATGTGGGCGTGAGCATTAAAGTGTGTGGATTTACAGTCCATGTGCCAATGCCGGGAAGGCTGAGGTACAGAGGTACGCTAATTGTTTATTCACTTGCAGGGTGTGCTATGGCAGTTGAAGCACATGAAGCTACAAGGTGGGGGATCAAGAGCGCTTGACTCAGTAGTGCGATAATCCCTTTGAGCTCCACCGCCCTCTCTCTGGACAGATGCCACTCACGCCCTGTAGTTTCACAAAGTAATCCGTGGCATTTTCCCCACATATAGGATAAACAAGACCTGTCTGAAAGTGTACAATATACAGTAATAGGTAAGATCACACTAAATCCAATGGGAGTAACTTCTATAAATAGGTATGGATGAAAATGAGTAAGAAATGTAAACACTGCAGACTATAATATGCAAAAGTGAATATGCACAGTGGGGTTATTATCTGCCACATACGCTACATGCAAATGAAAACACCTGCCGTGACATCACTTCTTTGATGAGCCTTTGCTTGTGTGTAATGCGTAACCTGCAAGAGGAAGTAGTCATTTTGGTGCCATTTGATTATGGCGAAAAGGTCTGAGCCATTGTAACGCATGACACTCCAGAACAGCAGCTTGGAGTAGATTCGACTACAGGTTTTTATCAATGTGTGAAGTAACCACTGTAAATACTTTTACTCAGGGAGGGTTTTTTAAAATGCTACTTCATACTTCAGCTTCACTTTCACGTATACAAATCAGTGTAGCTTTTGCTGCACCACAGTTACATGTTACAGTTCTATTTACTTAATCGTCTCTGATAGGAACCTATTTAAATACAGTGATTTGGAGACAATGAAACAGTGGTTCCCCAACTGTGATTATGAGCTCCAGTAGTTCCACTATATTTATA
This sequence comes from Archocentrus centrarchus, assembly GCF_007364275.1. Taxonomy (NCBI): domain Eukaryota; kingdom Metazoa; phylum Chordata; class Actinopteri; order Cichliformes; family Cichlidae; genus Archocentrus; species Archocentrus centrarchus. Next base: position 6,301,949 of record NC_044357.1, on the reverse strand, counting down.
TTTCCCCTTTCATAAAATTTTTCAGAACTTCTCTCACTCTCACACACACACACACACACACACACACACACACACACACACACACACACACACACACACACACACACACACACACACACACACTTTGGATTCGTTCCATGGCCTCTCTGTTTCTAGTGCATCCCAAATGCCAGCGGGTCACCATGTGGCCTCGGTGAAATGCCACTATGTCAGGCTGTGTCGATTGATGATGGCAGTCACGTTAAATGTAATCAGGTGAATTAACCTTTTGTTAGTGATGATCAGACCAGCCCTGTGCACCGCTCTGCCCTTGGCACTTTAAGTACATGTGTATGCGTGTGTCTGCTTTTGTATGTTTTTGGTTTCACCCAACTGTGTTTTAGCCCTAGTCGCTACGAGCACTTCCAGATAAGTAAGTCCTTCTCTATCTGCTGTTTAACAAGACAAACACACTTCAGCTACAGGCCTTCATCACCCCCATGCAGAGTGTGGCCCATGAACTTACAATAGAGAAAAATGTTTTTCATTTTATGAAACAATTTGTCAAAGTTAACACTGAGAAATGTGAATTCATATATCTTAAAATATGCAATGCACATAAGTATGTGACTGTAAAGCAATGGGAGTCAATGCAAGTGAGCAAAAGTAACAGATTACAGGAAAATACTGAAAAATAGCTTTATATTTAAACCATTTGGCCTTTTAGTTTACAATGAATGAAACTAATATGCTTCCCTTTGTAACAGAAATCTGCCTCTATCACTGTAACCATGTAGCATTTACAGTATAAAAATTGAAATTAAAGGACAAACATCTTATTCCTTATTTTCTTCTTTGGAAATTCCTGATGTTGCTTTTATGTGTATTGGACATACCAAGCACCTTTTAGACTGTTTAAGATTTGTAGTTGAGTATAGACAGAGACAGAGGGCTGCATTAACAGGCTGCTTGTAGACAATGACATATATTCAGCTGTTATACAACACACACACACACACACACACACACACACACACACACACACACACACACACACACACACACACACACACAGTGAACTTGTGTGATATGAAATCCTGGGATGACTCCTCCTGCTCTCCTCACAAATGTCACTGCTTTTTAATGTACACCCCTCCTAGTGGAGAGGCGTGGTACCAAGCATGTTGTTTCATATGGTTACAAAGAACTCTGCATGAATTTGAAGTCATCCTTCTGACATATTCTGTTTAGTTCTAAAATCTCACACTGAGAGGTGTGTGTGTGTGAATTCCCTGTCTTCAGTCCTCTTCAGCCTACATCATACTGCCACATGATCCCACTGTTTTTACAGGAAGAGTCTGCCCTCTTGTGGTTTTAGCTTTTATCACAGTTGAATGGGAAGGGAAATTAGACACCAAGTATTAGTTGTTGGTGGCATGGATTCTGCCATATCTGCCGATAATCCAGGTGCACATTGTTGGTGTGATTCTGCTGTTTTACCACACCACACAGTTGTGTGATGGAGTTGTGATGGACTTGCATCTGACGACAGAGAAGCCACTGAAGTCTACTTAACTCTCTCTCTCATGTTCATAAGCCCATTTTCAGAGCACTGCTGCTTGGTACATCATCATTCTGCAGGTAACCTTTGGTAGATGGTAAATTGAGGGATGCACAAGGTCAGCAACAATACTGAAATAAGCTTTGGCCTTTAAACTAAATGACTGCTAACAGACCAAATGTGCCAACAGAATATTCTCCATGACACTAAACTATAGAGCAGCCAGGACTCTTCACACAAGCCAAGTTGAGTCCTGAATTGATGCTGCTGAAGCCAAAGTTTCTGAGCCTACCATCTGCAGCCTCAGCAGAAACCGAGTCCGAGCCGACTCTACAATGTTTGTCCTGTCTTCAACTGTCCAGTTTGAGTGAGCCTGTGCACACTGTAGTCTCAAATTTCTGTTCTTGGCTGATGGGACAGGAGCCCAACATGATTTTCTTCTGTTGACGCCAATCTGCCTCCAGGTGTGAGGTGTTACGAATTCTGAGATTTGGACCTAATCTGTGGTTTCACAGCCGCTGTGTCAGATTCAACCCATCAGGGTTGTACTCCATTTATTGTTATAAAAAGATTAAATATAATAACATCAGTCTCTTAAAGTTCCAACCAAAAGTTTGTTTTTTTTACTTTGGTTACTAAATACCTAAGAAAAAAGTACAAGATAACTAGTCTAACTTTATTTCTCAACCGGTTATCTCAATTGAAAACATCATTGCTGTCTCAACTTCCTCAAAGGGTGTTCCCACACTAAAATGCATCAATACACCACCTTTAGTTCCTCATTTGATCGATAAAATTATGATGAGAAATAAAATATCTGGGTGGGGCTCCTAAAGACTCTGTAGGGCTTCTGGGCAACACTGTGCAGTAGAAAGTGATTATTGGAAAATGCATTCATCTGTGCAGTTGTGTGGATATGCACCTGTGTTTTTACAAACCAAGATGCATACTTTCTTCATTCAGAATAGCACAGAAGAAATAGCAGCGTGCAATATAGTCTGTATACAAGTGCAGTATGAGGCCCACAGTGGGGGTAGACTCCTACAGTATAAGCAGTTTTCTAAAACACCGCTACAGCTTTACAACCTCTGCATGCCCTTTTTTCTACAAGTGCATTTAAACTGCACTTCCATCTCTTTCATTCTTACATGTCTTGTTCTGTTGCTCACCCACTAACCAAGAAGTGGTTTTGGCTGGCCTCCTCTAAAACCGCAGAGTAAAAATGTCCAACAGTAACCCTTCACATGCTCCATTTCCCACACCATCCCTCCTGGATACCTGGATAAGGGTTATCATGAGACAGTGCGTGGGTGTGAGATAACGTACGTTGTATAGCCAGAGTGTTTCTATATGTGCAGACTTCCTGTGAACTTTCAAACATTCACTTTCACTTTGAAAGTGACCTTGGCATAAAGGAAGTTATAAAACTGAAAAAAAAAAAAAAAAAAACTCCCCAGATTATGAGCCTTGTGTGCATGTGGCTTGTGGCTGAGCTTGAGGCAGCCACATCTCAACCAATACCCGACTTTAAGTACAACTCACTCTATGTCGGTCTTATTCTGGCCAACTATAATGGGAAATGTTTTCCACTCCAAGCTTTCCTGGAGCAGTGAGCAGTGCATTTTAATGTGTAGGTATGTGTCTAAAAACCATAAATGGAAGCAGATGTTTTAGTCAAAGAATAAAAGTTTACACGGGGTTGTAATCAAGTGAGGGATTTTTCTTTCGTTTTCAGGGTTTTTTTTTCCTTGTAGTAATTTGAGTCTATTTTTCTGTCTCAATGAGCCTGGTGCATTGCATTGTGTGCATGGCTGAACTGAGCTGGGTTGTGCTGAGCTATGCAGCCACATATGGGAGCGATTACAGTCCAGTGTTTATCAGACCTTGCTGAGGGACTGACTGTGTGGCTCAGCAGAGCAGAACCAGCCATGTGCACATGATTTCAGTTTCCAAACTACAACCTTGTAGGGAAATCAAGTAATACAGCACAGAAAAACAACTGCAACTGTGACTCCTGGAAACAGAAAGTGAAATGATTGGTAGATGAGCCAGTTAGATGATTAGTTCATAGGAAATCTATCTGAAACTATTTCCATCATATAGTTAAGTAATGAGGAAGGTGACGAGACTGAAAGCATCAAAGTCTGTTGTGAAAATAGTTGTATAAAGCTGGTTGTTTCTCCAGAGGGAGCTGTGTGAACTTGGAAATGTAATCTAAAAACCAATCAGGGGGCGTGGAGTTACCTATAAATGAAAGAAAAAATGTTTTATACATATATAGATATATTGTCTCATATTAAAAGCCATATGTCTTATTCTATGATTAACTTATGAAAGCAAAAAAAATTCACATACAACAGAAGTATGTGCAAAAGTTTTACAGCACCCCCTGATTTTTTATATTTTGGTAGGAAAATGGGAAAAGGTGCAGATGAAGGTCAAGATGATGTACAAAATTTCAGATTTTCAGTCCAGTTTTCACGTAATTTGGTACCTCAGCCACCCTTACATCAAGATCATTACTGATGAAGCTTCGGCAAACAGTAGATGGATCAGCTGAAGGGCTGCACACCATGCAGAAATATGCCAAGATTTCACTAATACAGTAGCTCTTTGAGAGTCACCTTGTTGGTACAAAAATACTGTTTTATTTATAAAGAAATGAGGGGTGACTCAAATCTTTTGCACAATTCTGTAATGTGTAAATATGAAACTTTTCCATATGGGTAGCAGGAAGTAGGTTTACCTGAACTCTAAAGTACAGGTTTTTAAAGCTATCAGTCTGAGGCTATATTGGTCATTAAAAGTGTTGTATTTGCAGCAGTTAGGTTGCATTATGAGTAACGTTTTGATGACCGGGAAGAATTTGCATCTACTATGATCAAAATTTTAAGCAACTCAAATGTGAATATTTCCTGGTTTTTTGGGGGGTTTTTTCTGTTTGTTTTTACACTTGTAAACTGGTTGTAAATGTAAAACTGTATTAAAATAGTGAAAGTGTCACACTGGACTCCTTTCACATTTTAAATATATTTCTTATTAAAGGTTTCAACATCTGTGGTTTCTTCCATTAAACCTAAACAACTTAGAGTTACGCTAAACACACAACTCGCTCCAAAGGAAATTGCAGCAAATCTTATCTGCTGGGCGGACATCAGGTGATGACAACAGAGGAAACAAAAGCCAAATGACAGGAGCAGGTTTGTGGCCAGCAGGTCAACAAATGACAGAACTTGACGCACAGATTGAGAAACTACAGACTGCTCACTGTTTTACAGTCACAATCAACAGTTTTCTTTAATCCATGACAACGAAGGTCGACTAAACCTTAAAAGACAGGTTTAGTCTCTAAACTACAAACCACAGCATAAACATAACACTGTCACCAGATACACATTTCCAGATCCTGACAGATACAAGATCAGTTGATGCTATGGTGGCCCTGAGAGGTCAAACCCGTACAATACTGGTCTATTAAAGATCTCTCAGGAAGAAGGAGCTGGCTGGGGAGAGGGACCGTGGGCTTCCCTGCTTAGACTGCTGCTCCTGCGACCTGGACCTCTGATAAGTGGCGGAAAATGGCTGGATGAATATAATATAGAGATCAATGCTTGGGGTAATTTAGCATGGCGCCAGTAAAGTTTGTACAGCAAGGCAGCTCCACCCCTCGCTGTTTACAATAGCTTGTGTTTTTTAAGCACATGTAGCAGTGCAGAAGATGGTGGTGATGTCAAGTGATGTCTTAATGGTAAGTTGGAGGTTAGTTGCAACTACATTAGTGGAATTTTTTTTTTTTTTTTTTAAATGACCCCTAATTTTCCCCATTTCAAAATCAATGTTGATACCTGCCCAAAACATCCAGTACCAGTCAAACTGGAGCTCTGTCTAAACCACCCAATGATGTCCTGTCAAAAAGATCAGAAAAACATCCTGTTGTTGTGCATCACTCACAATAGCTGTTTAAATTAAACAGCTAAATCGGATCATTTTGAGGACTGTTAAACTGTTAGTGCAGCCTACCTTTAATGCGTTAAATTATAACTGTCCACATGGCTTCTTCACTTATCATGTTCAAGCAAACACCACACTGTACACAACAAGCATTACATCTGTGTGAGGGGGAACATTCACAGTATGCAAAGCTGAAGAGTACCTTAAGTCAGCAAAATGTCAACAGTCCCCCCCCCCCCCCCGCCCCCCACTGGGTGCTTTTATGACAGACTGTAAGCAGGGGAGACCCCAGCAAACCAGCGTATCGCAGCCACTTTCAGCTCTGTCTGTATGAGAGTGCATCAGCAATACTCTGCACATGAACAGACTGTTGGTGTATTCCCTAGATCTAAACACAAATACAGGAAAGCATGTCTAAAATTCAAAGCATATGTTCTTCATTCACATTGAGCTTTGAAGCCTACTATAAACGCTTCACCAGGAAACCGCAAGAGGACAAACCCTAATGCATATTTCCTTCTTTTTTTTTTTTCTTAAAGACACATTATGCTCACAACTCCCTCTCCCGTTCCTTTACGAAGCACATGAAGCGCGGCGGACTTCAGCTACGTTTGGAGCCAGAGCAATCTACCCCACCCCTCCAAACCAGCCACACAAACACACACTTCAGATACAAAAACACTGTGGGTTTTGGCCAATAGGCAAGGTTAATGAAGACACTGACAGCACTTCAAAGAGTGTGCACTCAACTAACCTCTCAAGTGAGAAGTTCAAGACAAGTGAGGATAAAAGGGCGAGTGACTGTAGCATTCTGTGAGAGTTTCTCAGCTGGCAGGCCACCAAAGATCTTTTTTTGTGCAGGTGAAGTTGTTACGCAATGTAGTCTAATGCAGTGGATGGAAGCATACATGGACAGATAACGCAACAGCGGCAAACTGAGCGCAAGCGATTAATGAACTGCACACATTTCAAAACCGACCAACCAATGCTGTCAAATCTTTCCTGCCTACAGTGCAAACAGGCTCCTGATCTCGAGCTGTTTGTCAGGTCTGTCTTACAAAATTAAACCATAGTAACATATTTTCTACTCACACATTGTGTTTTGCTAGTTTGGTGATAAATGGGCTTGTCTTCTCTCGCAGTCCAGTAACAAGTGCAGCAAGTGCTTAAACTAAAAAGTCATGGTGAAGGATTGATGAGTAACCACGTGAGGTTTCCACCACATACAAATGTGTTGATGTTGATGCTGGATTTATAGAAAACATGCTGCATTTGGTGATTTTTTTGATATGGGTTTCATCAGAGGTCATTTTCCTTATGTGGTCTGTTTTTAATCTTTATCTTTGATGGATGTAATACTGCCTAGTAGCAATGACCACTCACGTCATTCTCCTCTCTGTCTTTCTTGCACTGTTTCCTGAAGTTATGATTGTTCTGCCAGTTCGTCGAGTTGAGTCGAGCCAGCTCTTCTTGGCTCCCTGAAGTGACACCTAGCCTAATCTCATTGACACACAATTAGCCAAGGCTGGCTGGGAGTGCTCTGAGACAAACCGATCCAAGATTTTGGTGACAGGCGGACTTGACGGAACACACATGCTGCAATTATTATTGAAAACAATGGAAAGAAGGCTGTAATTAGGTTAGGATTCGTTATTCCTGGAGGATACCCAGACTCTCCTTCTGTCAAGCTCAAAACTCACTTTGTATGTACTTTGAGTGTATGCACAAGCAGAACCTCATATTTCTTAAAACATACTCCAGTGCTCAGCATAGCATTTCTGTAACACTGCCAACCTCATGGTGGATCAAAATAGATGCAACAGAACCAGAGATAACATCCTTCCTGTGACAACCTGGTGCCCACATTAGCCAGAGTTAACATTGGATGAAAGGGTACCCTTGGACAAGATACCGGTCCATCACAGGGCTGACACGCAGCCAAACATTTGCGTTCACAGTCCGCACATATGGCCAAGTCTAACACCAATTAGCCTAACAAGGCTGTCTTTGGACTGTGGGAGGAAGCCACACCAGAGAGCACCCACAAAGGGAGAACAACAGCCAACAGGTTCAGACCCAGAAACTTCAGGATGAGATGTGACAGTGATAACATCTGAACCGAAACCACTGGCAAAGCTGCAGGACACCATGATGGTTTTTATTAGTGTTTAAAATGTATATTCCTTCTTAAATCTGGACCGGTAGAAGGAACAGGAAGTCTTCAAGTGTACCAGAGGAAGCCTCAAAATTCCCCCAAAGGCTGTAGGGTCAGCAGACTTGGATTCCCAAATTAGTCACTGTACAAACTCACAGCTCAATTGGAGAATGGACAGCATTATGATTACAGCCAATGTAGGCTTGAGCCACAAGGCACAGAGATGAGCAGTAGGCTACAGAGGCCTGTTGGACTCAGCGTAAAACTGGCGGACTTCCCTTTTAAGTCCTGACAACTTCAGACGTGCGCGCAACTGTACGTGATGCACAGAAGTATGCACATAAGCTGAACCACCTGCATCCCTCAACCAGTAAATCTCAAACAGCAGAGGAAAACGGCCCAGTAATTGGTTTCAGTGGTCCGTCTAACCGTCGCAGCTACATGCTGTCAGTGAGAATATCCGCCAACTGGTGTTCCGCTGACTTGCTTAGATAAGGCTTAGTCATGATGTAACAGCGTCCAGATCATAGTTGGAAATATTAATGGGAAGTGACATGTTTATACCAGAATGTATTAGCTCCAGCAGCTTAGCACAGATCATGACAGCTTTACACCATTAACTTAGATTTGGATTTTAGTTGTGAAAGGATGAAATGATTGACAGACTGCTCTAATGTTTAATTCACCCATTTGTTGCAGAATATTGTGAGGATTTGTTGCTGTTGGACATTTGATAAATGTCATATTGGAATTTGGGAAGTTATGACTTTGATTGCTTTTTTTCATATTTGTGGACCGAGTAATGAATGAATCAACTGAGAAAATGATAACAAGATTAAATGATCATAACAGACTCATTAGCTGCAGCCGTAAAGAGCTCCTTTTAAACGCTGCAAGATGTTTTCCACTGTCTGTAGCCTGGAGGAGAAAATGTCTAGATAAAGCTGCTTCTTAACGTAGTTCACTAGACATATGTATGGACCCCTCTGCTAGTCTGTGTAAGAGAGAGCAAGTTTGATCATGCCTATGAAAGTATGTTCTAACATACAGCAAGTGTCCTTCATCAGAGAAATGATTACAATGTGTCATATCTATATGATCAGATGTGACACACTGCACTGCCTCTCTGCAGTGCAATGAATTATACACAGACTACTCAGCAGAAGCCTTTCACTCGAGTGTCTTCCACATCCCCTCAGTATAGCAGAGAATCTATTTCCCCACGCAGTCCCACTTTAGGCCCGGCTCTGATTGATTGTCTGTTAAACTGCTAGTGTCCTGAGAGACAGAGTGCCAGGAAGCTTTACAGTGTGACTCTAGATCCAGCACAGAGCAGCACAGAAATGGAACAAGCTCATTCACTACGCGGGATGGATCTGGCTCATTAGAAGGGATGTGTAATTTGAAAGTAAGTGCTGGGCACAAAACTAGCCAAATTTCAACGAACACAGGCAGCTTAGTACAAAACATGGCTCTGACGACAAAACTGAGGCCGGCAGCCGTAGATGCAGCCATCTCCCAGAGAGAAGTCTTACCCTCATACACATACTGGGAGCAAGTTTCCAACATGAAAGCAATGAAGTGAGATACATGAATAATGTTGCACTTCTGTACACCTCCGCAGCTTATCTGAAATGGCAGGTAATTAGAGTGAAGGCAGGAGTTGACAAGATAATATGACCAAAATGATGAGCAAAAAAGTCAAAGACACAAAACAAAAAGAGGCTATATGTTGATATCGCTCTGTGCTCAGTCTCTAGGAAATGAACAGAGCCATTTTTAATTAAGCCATTTAATAAGAGCATTTATAAAAACTTACTTGGCTCTATATTGCACAGAGACAGTACTGTCACTGAGTATATTATATAAGGGTTATACTGACACACTGTTGGCCATAAAAGCTTAGAATTGTGAGTATGTGAGATTCACGAATTGAACGAGACATCAATTTATTTATTTATTTATTTTTGCTTTACACACAAAACAATTATCAAAGAAAATATCTTAGCTAAAGATGACCCGCTAACACAGCTGCTGTCACAAGTTCTTGACAACCAAGCCAAGTCATATCAACTCCACAGTTTGTGGTCTATTTGTCACCCCAAACCCTCCTGCCTTCGTTAATTTGTCTCCTCGGGATGTATGAACTCACAGGTGCCTCCTGGCGTCACAGTACAGCATACAGATCCCAAATTTTTCATTTTTATTTTACAGTGCATGCTGGTGGCAACTGGACTGCACGACCATCCCCTGATTTAGGCTCTAAAAATCACCACGCACCGCGTCCTGCAGCTGAGCAGCTCTGTCAATATTGCAGAGTCAGGTGCAGACAAAAGAGCCCGTGCGTAACGCACCCCCCCACCGGTCCGATAAGAAATGTGAACGCACAGTGTTGAGATGCAAAATGATATAATGGCCAAAACGCATCTTTTTGATTTTAGCCAAAGAGGTTAAAACCTGTCATGGTTATGAATCTACGGTTCTTTTGGATCTCTGTTTTACGGGAATCCCCCCTGCTCATCTCTGCGCGCGCACACGCAGATCCCGGTAAAATCACCAATCCACAAGGTGAAACCTACATTAGAAACTAATTGGCTTCGCGAAAAGTGCCAGTTCTAGTCATGAGAGTGCGACTCTAGTGGGATAGTCTGGCCATTTTGATCACCCTCATGTCCCAGACAGAAATGAAATCGCCACCATTCAAAAGGAGGACCTACCTGGAATCTCGAAGCTGCAACCCTTCGAAGGAGCAAGGCTCTCTTCCGCATGATGCCTTTGTCTTTTCCAGATACACATTTTTATCTGAATTCATGGGTGCTGGAAAAGCAGGTAGACTCTGGGGAAACCGTGGTGCTAAGAGAAAAGAAAATCGTCCAATATATCGAGCAATGGACTGCGAGAAGCGGAAGAGGGGGGGAAAGGAAAAAACAGTGTAGCCGAAAAGAAAAGGGTCTTTTGACGCTCAGTTCACCTCAGTGGAGCAAGGAAAGTGGGCTTGCAGACTTTCCCCCCTCAGGCTAGACAAAGATGGCCCGCTGAAGCTTTTAGAGATGCATGTTGTCGGGGATGGTTTTACTTCATGCGCTTATTGAGGCAGGCTGTAGCGGGTCTGCTGCAGTCGTTACTCAGAGCGGACTGCGCTGAGTAGTCTCCGTCGCTCCAGAGATCCCGATCCTGTTATCCAGAAATGTGGAGCTCACAGCTTTTCCTTCAGCTTCAGCCCAGCACTGAGTGGCTGCTCGACAATGACCTCACAAAACCGATGGAAGAGGAGGGAGAGAAAGAGAGAGAGAGGGAGAGAGAGAAAGTAAAGATGCGCGAGAATTCAGAGTTAAATGAAGTTATTTGTGCGTGAGAAAGGAAGATAATTTGATGAAGTGAGAGTTGAACCACAAGCCTAAACGGTATGCTGGTCTATTTATGTTATGAACAGAGAATTGAGAGCAGCAGATTCTTTAGGAACATGTACAGTATGGTATTGATGTGCTGACTTTTGACTGGCTTGGTAGCACACATATTTGTGAAATAGTTGGCATTAGGTGAGCTGGGGCTTTAATCCTTTAATGATCCAAATTTTTATTTATATAATTTCTTGGTCGCAAACAAACAAATAAAAAAAAAAAAGTCCCAGTTTCAATTTACATTCAGACTTTTGTATGTACTACGTTTCTCTTTGTTTTTGGTCTTTACAAAATTTGTAAAGATCACAAGGGGTCCTTTACAAGTTTCTAAATGTGACAAGTTAGGAGGCACATATTGATATCTCACGGATAACGTACTGCATCATGCTGAAGATACCAAAAGACATCTTGTGCATGTTTGTGAGCAACTGTTACAAAACGGCACCATTTAATGCCCCAGGAATGACAACAGACTGGTCTCGCTGGGCTTTTGTTGCTGTTGTCTAAATTAGACTTGAGATAAAGCAATCATTGAAGCAGTCAGTCAAAAGTATACTATGAGATCAGGGGCTTTCTTTAAAATGAAATGTTGAAGTCATAGGTATTAAAACACATCAATTTAATACATGCTGTCGAATGCTTATCTGGTTCCAGATCACTAGCGCAGCGGTCTAAGCAGAGATGCTCCTCATACTTCCTTCTCCCTGGCCCCCTCCTCCAGCTCTTCTGGGGGAACACCAAGGTGCTCCCAAGCCAGCCACTGGAGAGCAATCTCTCCAGCATGTCCTGGGTCTGCTCCAGGGGCTCCTCCTGGTGGAATATGCCCAGAAGACCTCACCTCAGGGGTGCCATGGAGGTATCCTAGTCTGATGCCCAAACCACCTCAACTGGCTTCTTTCGATGTGAAGAAGTAGAGACTCTTCTGTCAGCCCCTCCCTAATGGCCGAGCTCCTTACTGTATCTCTAGGGCTGCTGTGACTGTATTTTTGTTTTATTACTCTTAGCTTATGTTTGTCAGTCTTAGTTAAAATGAACATAAACCTGACACAAAAGAAAAATAAGGAAATTGTGTTTGGTTTATTATTTCTTTGTTGTAACAATGCTTCTTGGCAATAAATCCCATACTGTTGGAAGGCCTGTTTATTCCCCCTTAAATGGTGCCACATTTATAAAGAAAATGCATTTGTGGGTTGAGCAGCAGAGTTGGGTATTTGGGTTGCGCTAATCAAAACTTGCCAAATCTTCTCTGCTAATGCCAAACTGTTTATTGTGCTATTGACTCTTGTTTTGAGCTTCTGAGTTTATATTATTCAGTCACTTTAATGACTCATCTGTACTGATGTTTCTATGATTTTGCATTATCCTGTAATTGGGACTTGTGTCCACAGCTGCTGTTGACCAAACATTAAGTATTCATATTATGTGGTTTTTATTTATTTATTTTATTGTTTTTGTGTTTTTTAAGGTTACTTGATTTTTTAGAGGGGATTGATTTGCAATGAGGAGCACAACAGAATCCTAAAAAGTAGACTGAAATTCCATTTGGTTTTATTATATTACATTCCAATGTTTTCTGTGAGTTAGTGTTATGGTTTATGTCATGGCTGTTTAAAGATCAAATTTTATCAACTCCTTTGGCACACACACACACACGCACTGCTGAGAAATTAGGCATAAATATTAACTGTCCACAGTAACGCATACATGTAGTTATTCTATTTTTTTGGATATGAGTGGACACGAATTTTAAGGATTAAAGAAAGAAAAGTGAACTTATGTATTTTAAAGAATTTTTTGTCTTTATCCAGTAGTAGGATGGGATTTTTTTTTTTTTTTTTTTACTCTTGTGTGCATTTGGGTCTTTCAGTCACACAGACAACAGGCCATCCAGCTGTGTCCTGACCAAATCAGTTCAGCTGGATAAGATCAGTAGAGTCAGACTCCCAGCTGCCTGGTTAAATTCCTCATTGATGCCTAAAATCAAACTATGAGCTGGCTTCAGAACTTGGTGCCCTAAAGGAGCAAATGGCTGACAAAGAGCACAGCTGCAAGTAGGAAAGGAGAAGGCTGAAGAAGACTCTGCAGTCAGAAGGAGCCGGCAGTCAGAAAGTGACTAAAACTTCTGACCTGGAGCAAAAACTCAGAGAGAATGAAGGTGAGATTAACTACACTTGGCGAGACTGGATATGTCAGGAACTACTGGAAGTTGGAGTAGGAAAGAAGAGAATCCAGACCAGACAGATTCCAGAACCAGATTTCAGAGAAGCAGTGTAAAGTTTTTCATGTGGTCTCTGAAAAAGATCTCATTTCATTAAATACAGAGTGGGGAAACCGGTGGTTTTTAAGGCAGGAGGAAGTGGCAGCCCAGTTTAACATCCTGCAGCAGAAATGTGAAAAGAAGTCAACACTCGCTATCCTTGGAAAAAGTCAATATTATTGCCAGATTAATTACTCAAAATATAGCTCTTGAAACTGAGGTCATGGAGAACTGGGAGTCACAGAAAGCAAGTTCCTCCAGAGCGAAGAGATGAAATCAGAATCGGGGATTTGGATCGGAAGAAACCTGAGCCAGAAGAAAAAGATGTGAGCTTGAGGTGAGCTCAGGAACTGCTGCAAGACAGGGGAGAGAAAGGAGCTGCAAAAAAAAGAAACAGTCCAAAAAAGTAAGCAAGAAAAAAAAAGGCAAGCTTCAGGTGCATCATTCAGCCAATCTGCTTAGTACACTAAAGTTGGTCATTGTCCTAATTCAAGAATCTTTAATTACTTTTCCATAAGATGATAAAAAAAAAGAAGCAAATTAGCTGACAGTTGTATCGATCCTATTTCTAAAATCTAAATCTGTGACATCACCGGTCATTGGGCCTTACACAAAAACCTCAACTTTTACACCTCAGCAGTGCACCTGCCACGTTTGAAGCTGACTAGATGTAGAGAAAGAAAAAGAACAGATGGGCTCAGACACAGAGAGATTTCTGAAGTTATTGGAGAGATGACTCGGAGGATTAACAGCTTGTTTTTGTGTCACATTTGGTCCGCAAAAGACTAATTAATGAGTATATGTTTGCTCTTTGTTTTTCCAGAATCTCGCCCAACTAACCGACAAGCAGAAGGCGAAGATTAAAAAGGAGGGAGAAAAAAAAATTGCACAAATGAGGCTGAAAAGCAGATAAACAAGGAAAGAAGAAACAGGAGGCAAGACAAAAGAAAGAGATGAAGGGGAAAGAAAAGACAGAAAAGAAAGAATGAAGGGAAACGGAGGGAAAGATGAGAACGTTTTGTCTCCCCATCAACTACCTCACACACCCTCATACTTTCTCTTTACACTCTCTCACTCTTCTTCCTCTACCCAGTATTACCCTTTAGTTTTTAGTCTAACCATATGTACCACTTTCACAACCTTTTACACCATTTCCTTACACGCCCTACCCTCTCCTTTGTTACCTTCTTACCCTCTATCTTCTCTTCAGTCTCACAACCCTTTGCTCCCCCTCTTTTACCCTCTCTCATCCTTCTTCCCCTGTCCAACTACGTCCTCCAAACCCTCCAAACCACCTTCACCACCGTCTACTTCAGAACTGTCGTGAAACATAATACAGTTGCAATAAAAAAAATTAAAAGCCCAATGTCTCTTTTTATCTTCATGCTGCTGTAAAACAGTTCATAATTAGAAACCAACATATTACAATGTGGATCTATTCATGCAGAAATCTTAAACAGGATGTCTGCATGAAAGTGCAAAAATGGACTCAGCAAGGCTAAAATGAAGCACAGGGAAAATGCAATGGAGCAGTTGCAGTCTTGGAGCAGCCTAGCAAAGTTTTTGCACATCGATGAATCAATGTGCAAAGGAAACAAAACTAATCTATTTTGTGCTTGAAAGGTCTGAGTTCACTGAAAATGTCTCTAAGCTTAAAGGGTTTCCTGTGATATCTGTGAAAGTGTCACGGCCCTATTAAGAGGGCGAGCACAAGGAAGGGAGCTGGTCCTGATGCTATCTGTGTGTGTGTGTGTGTGTGTGCCATTGTTCTGGTCAGATTAATGAAGCTTTCTCTGCAATTTTGCAGATTTGTTCCAATCTCGGCCAGAACCTCAGGCCTAGAAAATTCTGGTCTTCCTGGGAAGGCGGGTATCTTGTGAAAATCTCCCGACTTGTTGATTTGGTTAGATGTTTTCTTTTTAACCACGAAAAGAATCAGCCGCTTTAGTCACCTTCTGTGGTTTTTCAGGCCTTTTCGTGTTGCTAAATTGGCCAATGCATTCATTCTTTCTTAGAACGCGCCAGATTCTTGATTTGGCCGCTCCTAAAGTTTTTGCTGTCTCTCTGATACATTTATTTTGGATTTCTAACTTCTTTCCTTCTTTAAAAATTTGGAATCAACTCCAACTTTTATCTGTTTAATTTGTCATGAAATAACAACTATGGAACTGTGTATAAAAATGGCAATAATTTCTAAACAGTTAATGCAACGGTTTTGTGAAACTCAAAGTTGAAAGTCTGCGCTTCACATATCGAATGTTTGATTTAAAAAGCCACCGTAGTGGATTACAAAGTCAAATACAAAAAAAAAATGCTTGATGAATGAATCTCCATGTGCATCTGCTATATATCCAGTCTGCTGTGCACCCAGATAAGTTCAGTGTTAATTTTGCGATCATAATGTCACGTTAAAATGTGTTGTTGCAGTGAAAGCTTAAATTACTACTGTGAATGGAGCAGTACAGTCACCTGTGTGGTTCACTTTCTCCATCTAATAGAAGGAAAAATAAGCTGAATCCCCACAAAAATATGTTCACACACACACACACACACATTGTCTAATTTGTCAGCCCACTGTTTAGATGAGGAATTCTCTCAACATGACTCACAGCTGTGCTCAAAGAAAGACTCGCTGTGTTTGTGTGATTGGAAGGACTTCAGTTTTGTTGCTCAAACCTTCAGAGTTACAGTGATTCAACAGTTTTCCTGTAACACGTGAGCCAGCGGTAAGAGACACCTTTAAATAGCTGCCCTCTCATGTGTGCTTCATATCTAACTTATTGTGTAGCAACTATGTAAACAGTGGGATAAAAAAAAAAGGATATTGAAGTGAAACAGATTTGTTGAAGTCTGTGGTATTCTGCAGACTGTGACTTCATAAAGACTTTTTTTTTCTTATCATAGTAAAATGTAAAATTCCATGGCCAAATGGATACTTAATGTTACACTGCTGAACAGCCTCTTGACTCAATAAAATGCAAACATTCAAGGTGAATTTATGGAAGGGAGGGAGATTACCCCATGTGTAAGTGGTTCATTTTTGTGTTTACTGAACAAGCACAGATAATGTCACGAGGCCTTGAAAGTCATCAACCTGGACATGAGGAAAATCTAAACATGTTCTGGCCTTTTCCAAATCCTGTGTTGCTATGGACCGCAGGGAGGAACAAAGAAAGGAAAGATGCATTAAAAAAAAAACAAAAAAATTTAAATCATATTTTATAGAGCAGATTTGCTTTTGTTGCATTTTATTGCCAACTGCAGGTGGGCTGTTTTAGACATTAACAGATTAGCATTTGTTTGAATTAATATTTATGGCCTCTCGTAGTCCAATAGTAATTCTACTTTTTGCTTCTTACTCCTGAGGGAAATCTCTGAGTCTCTGCATAGTGCATTCACAATCTGTTATTTAAAGCTGGACAGGTACAGCACAGCAGCCTCAGAGCCTTTTGGGGGTGTGTTAAAAACAGAAAAGCAAAACAAAGGCTTGTGATTCTAAAGGCATTTTCTCACGAAGCTAATCCCCGAGTTCTATTGCTTGGAGGAGGAACAGGCAACCCAAATGCAGGACTACAAGGCACCGAAAACAGCCTGGTTCTTAGTTTAAACAGCAGCAGTATGAAAACACCTTGATCAACACTGACAATCCATTGGGAGTGTGGCTTATGAGCTGCAGTCATCCTCCAACCCTGATTATGGCTCATTCTCCACAACCAACCAAACCACCAACCTCTACAGTCATTCCAACCATACAGCGGCAGAGTAATTCTGAGTGCAGCCCTGGTCATAAGAAGGTGGCTACAGGACCCAAAAACAGACTCCACAGGCAGGCAGGGTTAAATAAGCACACCTTTAATGGTGGTTAGTTTGCAGTCCGAATGATAAATCCATAAAGAAGACAAGAGACGTGTTGGCCTGTAGAGCTCTGTTGTCGTGTTTTATGTACAATGTGTGATATGTTGGAACAGAAACTAATTAGACTGTAGGGCAACCATCAGTGTGCTGATACTTTGTTCCCAAGAGATTTTCAATTTTTGATTTTATTGCAAACTTTCACATTTTAAACATTCTGTAGACCTTTGGTTAATGAATACTCATACCAAGTTTCAGAAGAATTTTTCAAAAAAAACTTCAAGAACTAAAGAGTAAAATCATAAATCCTTCTTCCCTATTTTGTAGAGCCTTACCCAGAGGGTATTTGTACCAAGTTTCAGAAGATTTGAAACATAAATGACCGAGGACTAGCAAATTCAGCAAAAACTTGTCGGATGCCTGATGAATGCCAAACAGCTCAGTACTGGATCAGCTCTGCTGACTGTCATTAACAGCAGTGTGAAAAACAAGCAATAGCCAGCTTATGGGAACCACACGAGAGAAGACAACAGACAGTCTGACAAGAAACAAACAGAAGACAGCACCATATATACACACAGAGCTAATCAGGGAAGGTGGACACAGCTGGGGAAAACACATAGTTTGACAGGCATAAAATAGAAATTTTGCACCAACAAGGTGATTTCCTGTAAGATATTAGCTGGAAATTTGGCATATTTCAGCATAGTGTCCCACACTGTAAACCCAGATTTTGATTCCACTTAAAAATATTGAGTTCATTACTTAAAATTGCCTAGAATGTGAACATTACTTGTTAATGCTGAGTAGACTGTACTTTTTGATGGTCTGTCTTATTGTAATCATGTGTTTGAGTTCAAACAACTTAATATCATCAAGTTTTGCACCTGCTAAAAATCTAGTTTATACCAGTTTTAACAGACTGGCTTAATGCACAGCTGCATGGTGGCATGATGGTTAGCAGTGCTGCCTCACAGATAGAATACCATCTAGAAGGTCTGGGTTCAATTCCAGCTTGGCCCAGGCCTCTCGCTGTTTGGAACAGTAGACATTTGGTGTTTTTGTTTGTTTTTTGTTCACAACTCTCTCTCGTATTGCTTTTTATTGTTCCATGGACAAATGGTATTTGTAAATGTTAACGTACCAGTGTTCAGCAGGGCTGAGTTTTATCATGTTTATTTACCAAATTTAAACAGACACAGTTCAACACTGTAAAAAATCTCGTTACTGGGCAGCATGGTGGTGTGGTGGTTAGCACTGCTGCCTCACAGCTGGAATAGCTATCTGATAGTCTGGGTTCAATTCCACCTTAGCCCGGGACTCTTACTGTGTGGAGTTTGTATGTTCTCCCTGTGTCTGTGTGGGTTTCCTCCCACAATCTGAAGACATGCAGTTATTGGCGTTAGGTTAATTGGTCTCTCTAAATTGCACACAGGTGTGAATGGTTGTCTGTGTCAGCCCTGCAACAGGCTGGTGACCTGTACGGGGTGTACCCTGCATCTTACTGCCTTGTCAGCTGGGATAGGCTCCAGCCCCCACCACCCCCACACAACCATGAAAAGGATAGGGGGAATTGATTGATCAAAAGAAATTTTATTTTTTCATGAACTATAAAGGATAAGTTTGGTCAATTAGAAGATACAATTTAGTTCAATTGGAACTGGAGTAGTGCTTACTTAACAGGCTGAGTTAAATAAACTGTTTCGTTACTTAAAAAATTTGAGGCAACGAGTTACCTTGGTTTTTTTAAGTAGATTCAACTTATCTGGGTTTACAGTGCAAAAAAACATTTGAGGAAACTAGACAGCATGACAACGATCCCAAGCACACTGCCAATGCAGTGAAAGCATACCTGTATAGAAAACACACAATGGACCACTCAATCATAGATTGGCCTTCCTAGTTCTAGGACCCCAACATTAGTGAATCAGTGTGGGATCATCTTGACAGAAAATAGAAGGCAGCCAAGATCCAAAGAAGAAGTAAGAAGAAGCCTGGAGAACTATTCCTGAAGACTACTTCAAGAGAGTTCAGGCTGTGTTGAAGAATAAAGGTGGTCACACCAAATATTGACTTTCAAGCTCATTAGAATTGTACAAGCTCATTTAATGTTTCCATTTGTTTGCACATATTTTAATAAATCGCTGGACCTATTTCCCATTTTCCTAGCAAAATCTAAAGATTTAGGAATGTCTCAATACTTTTGAACAGTACTGTATTTCTCTGGGCTCTTTCTTATCTATAATGAAATGTACATTTAGTTTTATCTGAACAAGTAGGTAAAAGGAAGAGGTTTCCATTGTAATCCATAAATTATATTTGTGAAGTTGAAATAAATAGCTTCAAATAGCCTGTCTTACTGCTTCTAATGTAGTGGTTGAGAGAGAAAAGTTAAATCTGGCAACATGAATATTGGAGCTTTGTACATATTTCTTCACCTCATGCTTCAGTTGCCTGTATATTGACAAATTCATCATGTCTTGCTGACCTGAGCAATACGGAAAGCACGGTGAGGTGAGGGGGGGTTGCAACATGTTGCCAAAGCACAACAGAGGTGAGTCTATCAATGACACAGAGTCCAGTGCCAGCAGAAACAGCATCCCGAACCTAAAATGCCACGTGGCCATATCAAGCAGAATGATGCCAGCGCTGGCATCATTGCCAGGGTTTAAGAGGCTAGGTGGGTGCGTGGTGGTTGGCAGTAGGAACACGTCAGCAGCCTGTCGTCCCCTGAGGAGACTCATTGAGCAGCAGCAGAGAGAGAAGACATGAGGAGGAAGAAACAAATGCTGGAGCACCACGCTTTATAATGTGACTGAGAGGCTGTTATTTAACTCTGAATCATGCTTTAATGATTCCATCACCCTTTGAATCTTGAACAGAAGGATGTAATATGGAACTGTTTAAAACTGTTTTGACATGTGCCCCCTCGAAATTAAATAATTGAGCTATTGTGACCCTGGTGGCTCCCGTGGAATCCATAAAAGCTGACAGATCACTATTATATGAAGGGTGACGTGTCATCTCTTCTCTCTGCTTTAGTAAGAAAGCAAACAAGTATATTTACCATAACATCAAACTTTCTTTTTATAAATGACACTAATGTGCTGACTGTTGTGATCATTAAGACTATAAAGCCCACCTTAGTTTATTTTCTGCTTAATGGCACCCTTGATAGAGTTTTACACAGAGGCCTAAAGGGCAGTACACAAACCACAGGGCAGCAGAGACATCATCTTATCTCAGAGTGATACTGTATACATCCACAAATATTAAAGCAGTCATACATCAGCCTTGGTCTACAGGAGCACTGAGATTCACTGGAAACTAACAGAGATAGTAGATCAGACGAACAGAACAAATGCTTATGCAAATGTTAATTCTGCATATTTGCACCACAATTAAAAGTATCAAATAATTATATTTTCCAATCCGGAGAAGAGAATTGTCCTCCAGCTTGTCATTCAGTCATGTTTTCCATATTTTTTGTGAGCTGATAATTGTACCTCTCTCATTCCAGATGGGTGCTATCTGAAAACTGCTCTTCCATTAATGTTTACAGCTGAAGTGGTGGTAACTGCACAATGAAACAGCAAAATGACAACTGTGAAATTAAAGGGTCATTCTACAGAAATCTATATTTTTGGAATGGTGAGGTGTCTTAAAACGTATTTATTAATTTTCTAATTCTGTATGCCCGTGGCTACAATGACAATAAAGTCTATCTTATCTTATCTTATCTTATCTTATCTTATCTTATCTTATCTTATCTTATCTTATCTTATTCATGTAACCTAACCTGTTGACTTCATGTATTTTTTTTAAATCTGTTTTTGCATTTATTTGAAATCTGCATATCACTGATGTTACATTACACATTTGGCAATTTAAAAAGGCCTTTTTTGGAAATAAATATTTTTTATTTTTTTGGAAATCAGGAGAATATCTTTAATTTATTTCAGTCAAGTTTGTTAAAAGTATGATTGTATGGCATTTGTTCATTTGTGCAATTGTGCATTTGCTATAACAATGAAAATATTTGAAAAAAGTGACACAATTTTTTTGATGTGAGACAAAAAGAAACACACAGTAAAACCAGTGGCATACATATGACCTTAGTCTTCATCAGAACCATAAGTATCCTCCAGCATGCTCCGATCTGTGTTTTTCAGTTAGGTGCAAGTGTGCACGATGTTTGTTAAGTAATCAAATTCTTTGGGTTCTATTAGGAACTTTTCTGGTCAAACCCTACATCTAAATGACAAAGGGATGTCTGTGTATAAAAAACATGTGAAACACAAAAGCAACCTGTTATCATTTTCCAATTTTGTTCTATTTTTATATATTCTAAATGAGTCATACCTGTTTAATTCAAAAATATTGTTGGGGGCATTTTTTTTTTTTACTTTAAATATGAATGATCTGGAAAAGGCTTTGTCTCTTTTTAAAAACTAAGCTAAACTGCTGCTCCATATCAGACATTTCCAAAGTCCCTAAAATGTTAAAAAGGAAAAGAAACCTTGCAAAAGGTCCTGATCATTATTCAAATCAGTGCAGAGACTTTCAGCTAAAGATCAGTTGCCAACGTGTGTGTGCCCTGGTCTGTTTGTAGCTGAGTGAACAGGTGCAGGGGTTTCTTTGGGGTGGATGGCCTTCATTCAAGCCACGGAGAAAGACGTCAAGGGCATTGTTGGTGCAGGAAAGAGCAACCTTTTGTTTACTTCTTTGCTTCTCCCTCCATTGCCTGATTAAAAGATCACATAGCCAATCAGAGAAATGACTTCATGGATGGAAATAATGAAAACAAAGGAAACCGAGGAACTCTGTAGACAAAATGCTATTAGATGCAGCAGTTGTTCATCAGCTATGAAATGAAAGAAACATCCCCTACACCTTTATGCTTGCTGCAGCAATTGATTACACCAATAAATACATAACGTAAGAGCAAAATCTCAGCAATCAGTGAGACAGGCGCAATAAAGCATCTGAATACTGATGTCCTTCAGTAATTTGCTATAAAATCACAGCTGAAACCATCATTTCATAATTGCTGAGCCCCTGACAGGGCTGGTTGTCATTTCAACAGCCATTAGCAGTTGAAGGATGAAAAGTCGAAACATGAAAATGTCAAAATTCTCCTTCAGCTAAGCAGCAAAAAAAACCCCAAAAAACTCTTTTCCAAGTGTTTCTGACCTCTTGTGACAAAAACAAAACACAGTAATCTTCCAGCTGTCTCAAGAGTGTGTGAATAGCTGTGACACAAAGATGGTTAGAGAATAGCCATCAGTGTCCTTTTGTCTGAACATGATGATCCCACATCCCCAAAGCAGAATTTAAACAAGTGGATTGCTTAATATTCTGCAGATTAAACTGAAGGCTGCGCCGTCTTCTGAATTGTAATGTTTTCATACATGTGTTTAATCTCAGTCGTCACATATTAAAAAAAAAAAAAAAAAAAAAAAAAAAAGAGTCTCTGTTCACAAATATGTTCACATATTAATTGGCTGGCTGTCAGTCACCTTCTCAACAATGTTCTTCTAACTCTCTCACAGCTGCATGTACTTAACTGCAGCGAGTCATCTTGAATGTGCTTCAGTTTTTATTTTTACCCAGGGTGCTACTTTGTTTTGACGCTAATCCATAGACCTCTCTGCTGCTTCACTCTTTCTTTCCTTCCCTGGATGTCTGCGCTCTCTTATCACTACCCTCTTACTTGGAAGCATATTCTGTGAGAGTCTCTTGCATAACTATGCATAAGTACTGTACTGAGGTAGTTTACTTACTTGAGTTTAGTTTTCTATGCCAGATATTTTGGATGGGTAGTTATTCTTGACTTTAATAAAAAAATAAATGATACATTTATATAATAAACTGATAAAGATTAAAACCGTCCGGGACCTTTCTGTGTGGAGTTTGCACGTTCTCCCCATGTTTGTGTGGGTTTTCTCTGGGTACTCCCACAGTCATGCAATTAGAGGGCTTAGATTAACTGGCGATTCTAAATTGGCCATAGGTGTGAATGTAAATGTTTGTCTGTCTCAGTGTTAGTCCAGTTTCAGGCTGGCAACCTGTCCATTGTGTATCCTGCCTGTCTCCCTGTGTCAGCTGGGATAGGTTCCAGTACCACTGCGACCCTGAAAACGATAAGCGGAAGAAAATGAATGGATAGAAGTTTAAACCCAGCGATTCCTAACCTTTTTCAGTCGTGATTTCCCAAATTAAAGCTTTTTCTTTTGCGTCAGGTACAAGATCCATCACACTATTCTGTTCTTGCATTTTAGTGACATTACAGGCAATCAAACTGACTGGAAACAGGACAAAACTATATTCTCATTTTCAAGTTTTACAATTTTCACAACACTGGTGAATCCATAAAAGATTTAATGACAAGTGATCTAATTCTTGCTGAGATATTTCAGTTGGGGGGATCAATACGACTTGCCAGCCTGTCTTCTCTGACCTGAAGGTCGCTGTCTGTCGCTGAGTGAAATCAGTTGCAAAGGAATTGCTGCACCAAAAACCTCCTTGAGATTGCTTTGGACACTAGCAGATTGCAGAAGACACCGGACTTGTTTCCAAACACTCGCTAACTAGTGAAACTTGAAGAAGTTTCAGATGATGCAAATCAGAAACAGAGAACATTCAAATACAAAGAAAGTTATGCCGCATTTCACAAGATGCAACTTTTACACTCAAAGCAAATGGTTTCAGTTTCTGGTTTGTGTTTCACTTTTCAGTTTCACTGTCGCTCAGTGAGTAGCTTGCAAGTGTTTGCCAAAAAGTATGGGTGACAGCGGCAATCTGTTAGTGATCAAAGCAACCATACTGAGGTGATCAGTGCAGAACCACACGCCTCTTTGTGACTAATTTCACCTCCAGCAACCACTTGCCAACCAGTTGGCGAATACAGAGGTTGTCAGGTGGTTGCCAACCACTCCCTAGGTCTGTGTGACTGGGGCTTAAAGTCAGTTAGGTGTATCCTCTTTTTTCTTGCTGCCATGGTATAATAAATCCATTATATAGAACTGTGAGTGCTGAAGTTCTTATTAACAGTTTATCCTCCAAGAACCATGAATATGGGCACAAAAATTCATGTCAATTCACCCATAATCCATGCGGTAAACTGACAATCAATCAAATCAAGTTATAGGCTTTTCTGCTTTAATTTAAACTGCCAGCTACAGAGTTAAATCAACACCTTTCAGATACGGTCAACAAAAATTCAACACTAAGCCTTCAAAGTGTGGATTTATTGCAGGAGTGTTCTGCTCGATTAGGTGCAGGTGTTCATGCCTCTTTTATCTACTTGAGTGTCAATAAAAGCCCAAGCCCCCATCTGCAGCAGGGCGGACAATGGGACACAGTAATTACAGCCTGGTGGTCTGTGATCACTGATGTCGACTTAATGGCCCTGTGAGTGTGTGAGCGTGAATGCTAACATTTGCCTACTTAAATATGTGCTCTCCATGTGCTGATCTGAGAAAATACAATCCAAGGTCTCAGTATGCTTTCTTCAGTGTGGCTGTTTTTGACATTTAAAGTTTGTGTGCTCCAGTTAAACTAAGTTCGTAAAGAGAAATGTCAACAGACACATTAACACACAGCACTATACTATGTGCGTTCAAGGAATTAAGGCAAAAATTGGTCTTTGTATTTACATTTTTTTTTTGAGTTTCTAAAGAACGAGTGCTTAGCTGACTCACTGCAGATCCTGAGTAAACTTTGACTGCTTTCTTCTGTGCCTATTACAATAAATGAAAATCACTGGAGACTCAGCTCTCATCACCAGCGAGGACCATACACACAACAAGTTGATGTTTGCTTTCTGGGCAATTGATAACAGGGTGCACAGTGGTCATAATGAGGCTCCCATGATGCAATCTAAAAATACTGGGAACACTGGAAGTGGTCCATAGATGCATGAGGGGGACCTTGAAGGGGAGGCTTGTAAGATTTAAGTTTGATAAGTTTTGTGATTTGTAGAGTTTGCATCAAGACTTTTTGATCATACCTTGTATATATTACCCCCCCCCCCCCCCCCCCCCCACCCCAATAACTTTGGCAATGCTAAGCAGCAAATCTTCTAAAAATAACTGTTCCTTGAATTGCAACTGTGGACTAAATATCCGACTTTTCATGCTTACAACGTGTTGTAGTACAACACATGACTTTCTCCAGTGAGTAATCAAGTAATTACTAGTACTACCTAGTACTATATTACTAGGTTATGTTTTTGGTAGTGTTTGCATGTCATTCTGCTGTTAAACACAATAGCTCAAAAAGTTTTGAATGAATTCTGCTAAAATTTTGTAGAGTTGTAGATTGAGGTCATGTTAACGATGATCCATTAAATTTTGCCTTACATCCACTAAGGCAGTCATTCCCAAAGTCAAGAGTGCTGTGGCCCAGTTACAATAGTGAAACATGAACAACACAGGCTGTTGGCTATAAACTGCTAATACTACCCAGTCAGTTAATGCCAATATGTGACCCACTTACCACTGGGACACAAACTTCAATACAACAGCAGTAAATTTAGGTCAGAGTAATGATGAGTAATATCACAAACTAACTACCTCCAGTTTTAATTCACTTTTTATATAAATATATACATTTGTATACATATGTAACTATGCATACTTGTGAGTAATTTCAAACAGAATTTCTGTTGTTACTGCGGCCCACCTCCCACACTTTGGGAGTCACTGCACCAAGGTCTTCAAGGTCAACTTAATGATTTATTGACAAAAAGCCTTATAACTTAGAATCTATGTGTGTAGAATCTAAGTGTGTTGTGCATTGTCAAGGTATAGAAAGTACCATATGAAGATTTAAAATTTGTCACATTTGACCTCTGACCTTTTTAAAAAAAAAAAAAAAAGTTCTTGAATTGCAAATTGGCCACTTTAAATGATGAATGGGTGCCGGCTTGCTATCTCAGCTAATGTGAATCACTAAATTTGACCTCTTGAACATGACTGAAGTGTTGTTGTGTTTTGGAGCATTTTTAATGTAACTGTCTGACAGGTGCCGTGTTGCTAGCCAATACTTGTGAGAAGTCTGTGCTCCATCAGTTACTTTACCACTAATTAGGCCGGCCTCTCTGTGTCTCACCAATGCATCTACACATAATTTGCCTACCAAGCTTGCTAATATTATCTAATAACTTATCTAATAATCTAATAACACACCTCCCTCTTGTTATTTGATCATTTTTGGCTCTAAATAAAAGAGAGAGCGAGAGAGAGACGATGCACATAATGCTCAGGGCAGCTCAGGGCTTCACAAACAAATTGGTTAACATCACTGTGGATGTACCCACCTGTTGTATACAGTCTATGGCTGTTTCTTAGTTTTCATTTGTCCAAATAACAGTATATCAAATGGCATTCCCAAAGATTTGAACTGTACTTCATGTTTAATTCAAATTAGTAATCCTAATATGCCAGGACAATTATTCCATCACATTGTTATCACGAATAATGTGAGCATGCTAATGTTACCATTAGCTGCATAAAGAGATAGTAGATTGGAGCAACGTTTTACTCTAGTATAAAAAATAATTTCCTAAATCAGCCAGCCATTATAGTTTTTAGCAAATGTTACTTGAACAATAGAAAATGCTGCCTTTGCTGAAGACTGCTTTAAGCAGCGGATCAATACACATCCAGTGAATTTAGAGCAGAAAAGGTGTGTAAAATAAAACACTGCCAATCTTCACATTAATAAATGAATATATTAGCAGTAGTTTCTGGGCAACAGTGAAGGTTAAGAGTAATGAGCCACAGATATTTTGGGTTCCATGAACAATGCAAGAATTAGTCACTAGATTTGCCCTTTATGAGAAAAAGTCCCATCAGCAGATGATCAGTGCGCTGCTGTGTATATGCAGAGGAAGTCCCCCTGATGGAAACATAGATTACTAATTGAATGAATAAATGCAGCCCTGTATCATGTGTCTTCCAGCTCTACTTACAATATTGTTATGAGGTACAGCCTGTCTGCCGGTGCACACAAGGCACAGTTACATAGGATGATTAAATTATTACACTCACTTATGCAAATCAGTTGCTTCTTTTCAGCATCCCTGGCCACTGGCGGCTTCCTGTGACCCTAGGAGGACCAGAGGAACAGATGTCAATTATTCATCATGTGTCTGTCCCGCAGTGTCCTGTCAGATATTGGATTAGGATTCTCTAATGCATCTGTGTAATAACTACTTCTTTCCTGTTAAATGTTGCCTATTGTCTGGATTATTGGATATAAGAAACATCAATTTCTCTTGGCATTTAGCAGCTGGGGACACACTGCTATATTTGTTTGTGTAATGTGTACCTGAAAATGCACGCACACGAGCATAACTGTAGGCAGGCTGCTTCCCGGGGGATGGGAGGTGGGCAGGTGTGATCTGTGTTTGCAGGGATTCCCAGTCACTCCATCTGTCAGTCATTCTAGCGAGGCTGTAGCTGGAGGGCTTTCCTTGCCTCCACACGGAGATGGAGATGTGTTATTGAAAGTAAAGGATTTTTATTTTATCCATGTAATAATTTCTACAGCCCACTTCTCACTGATGAATTTCTCTTTGTCCTTGTCACCTCTATTCTTAGCCTCTTATTCCTCCCACTCGCCCACGTTTGGTATTCTGTGTCTGATGTCTTAAAAACACTGCTCTTCATAAATGGATGAAATGTAAATGTTTTTTTGCGTGTCCTTGCAGCCGCTGTCACTTGGTGTTGGCTCTCACTGCGGTATTGTATCACTTCCTGTTCCTGTTTCGGAGCACAGTGTTTTGCTGTCTGTTAGCTGTTATATCTGTATAACTCGATTTATCTGAATAATAACATATTTTAGTGTAATCTTCACCTACTTTAAATAGCATACTCTTTGCTGAATCACCTGTATTCACATTACTCACTTTATTTGTTTTTAGAAATTCGCTAGCTTAGCTCAGCTAGTAGCTTAGCCCTTAGCCGACTCACTACCAGCATGGCTTCTTCTCCTGTCTCTCCTGCACTTTCCTGCTCTGGGTGTCACATGTTTAGTTACTCCTCGGCCTCCTTTAGCAGTAACGGTACTTGTAATAAATGTAGTCTGTTTGTAGCTCTGGAGGCCAGGCTTTCTGAACTGGAGACTCGGCTCCGCACCCTGGAAAAACCTACATCTAGCCAGGCCCCTGTAGCGGGTGCGGACCATGGTAGCTTAGCCGCCGTTAGCTCCCCCCCAGCAGATCCCGAGCAGCAGGGAAAACAGGCCAGCTGGGTGACGGTGAGGAGGAAGCGTAGTCCTAAGCAGAAGCCCCGGGTACACCACCAACCTGTTCACGTCTCTAACCGTTTTTCTCCACTCGGCGACACACCCGCCGAGGAACAAACTCTGGTTATTGGTGACTCTGTTTTGAGAAACGTGAAGCTAGAGACACCGGCGACCATAGTCAAATGTCTTCCAGGGGCCAGAGCAGGCGACATTCATGGAAATTTGAAACTGCTGGCTAAGGCTAATCGTAGATTTGGTAAGATCATTATTCACGTCGGCAGTAATGACACCCGGTTACGCCAATCGGAGGTCACTAAAATTAATATTGACTCGGTGTGTAACTTTGCTAAAACGATGTCGGACTCTGTAGTTTTCTCTGGGCCCCTCCCCAATCAGACCAGGAGCGACATGTTTAGCCGCATGTTCTCCTTGAATCGCTGGCTGTCTGAGTGGTGTCCAAAAAATGACGTGGGCTTCATAGATAATTGGCAAAGTTTCTGGGGAAAACCTGGTCTTGTTAGGAGAGACGGCATCCATCCCACTTTGGATGGAGCAGCTCTCATTTCTAGAAATCTGGCCAAATTTATTAACCCTCCTAAAAACTGACTACCCAGGGTTGAGACCAGGAAGCAGAGTTGCAGTCTTACACGCCTCTCTGCAGCTTCTCTCCTCCTGCCATCCCCCCAAAACCCCATCCCCATAGAGTCGGTGCCTGCTCCCAGACCACCAAAAACCAAAGCTAAAATCAGCAAAAAGCTATTTAAGCATAAAAATTCAAAAACAATAAATAATACAGCTTCATCAACTGCACCAAAAAATAAAACAATTAAATGTGGATTATTAAACATTAGGTCTCTCTCTTCCAAGTCCCTATTAGTAAATGATTTAATAATTGATCAACGTATTGATTTATTCTGCCTTACAGAAACCTGGTTACAGCAGGATGAATATGTTAGTTTAAATGAATCAACACCCCTGAGTCACAGTAACTGTCAGAATGCTCGAAGCACAGGTCGAGGAGGAGGATTAGCTGCAATCTTCAATTCCAGTTTATTAATTAATCAAAGACCCAGACAAAGTTTTCATTCTTTTGAAAGCCTGACTCTTAGTCTTGTCCATCCTAATTGGGAAAATCAAAAACCTGTTTTATTTGTTATTATCTATCGCCCACCTGGTCCCTACTCAGAGTTTCTGTCTGATTTCTCAGACTTTTTATCTGATTTAGTGCTCAGTTCAGATAAAATAATTATAGTGGGTGATTTTAACATCCATGTAGATGCTGAGAATGACAGCCTCAACACTGCATTTAATCTATTGTTAGATTCAATTGGCTTCTCTCAAAATGTAAAGGAGCCCACCCACCACTTTAATCATACTCTGGATCTTGTCCTGACATATGGCATAGAAACTGAAGACTTAACAGTATTCCCTGAAAGCCCCCTCCTGTCTGATCATTTCTTAGTAACATTTACATTTACTTTAATGGATTACACAGCAGCGGGGAATAAGTTTTATTACAGTAGAAGTCTTTCTGAAAGTGCTGTAACTAAGTTTAAGGATCTAATTCCTTCATTGTTATGCTCTTCAGTGCCATGTGCCAACACAGTGCAGAGCAGCTACCTAAACTCTGCTCCCAGTGAGGTCGATTATCTCGTCAATAATTTTACATCCTCACTGCGTATAACTTTGGATACTGTGGCTCCTCTGAAAAGGAAAGCTTCAAATCAGAAGTGCCTGACTCCGTGGTATAATTCACAAACGCACAGCTTAAAGCAGATAACCCGAAAGCTGGAGAGGGAATGGCGTCTCACTAAATTAGAAGATGCTCATTTAGCCTGGAAAAAAAGTTTGTTGCTCTATAAAAAAGCCCTCCGTAAAGCTAGGACATCTTAATATTCATCATTAATTGAAGAAAATAAGAACAACCCCAGGTTTCTTTTCAGCACTGTAGCCAGGCTGACAAAGAGTCAGAGCTCTGTAGAGCCGAGTATTCCTTTCACGTTAACTAGTAGTGACTTCATGGATTTCTTTACAAATAAAATTTTAGACATTAGAGAAAAAATTATTCATAACCATCTCAAAGATTATTCTTCATGTTCGGCTGCTTTCAGCACTGCTGGTATTTGTTTAGACTCTTTTGCTCCAGTTGATCTTTCAGAGTTAACTTCAATAGTTACTTCCTCCAAACCAGCAACATGTTTGTTAGATCCCATTCCTACTAGACTGTTCAAAGAAGTCTTTCCAATTATTGATGCTTCAATCTTAAAAATGATCAATCAGTCTTTATTAGTTGGCTATGTACCACAGACCTTCAAGGTGGCTGTAATTAAACCTCTGCTTAAAAAGCCATCACTTGACCCAGTTGTCTTAGCTAATTATAGGCCAATCTCCAACCTTCCTTTTCTCTCAAAGATTCTTGAAAGAGTAGTTGTAAAACAGCTAACTGATCATCTGCAGAGGAACGGTTTATTTGAAGAGTTTCAGTCAGGTTTCAGAATTCATCACAGTACAGAAACAGCATTAGTGAAGGTTACAAATGATCTTCTTAGAGCCTCTGACAGTGGACTCATCTCTGTTCTTGTCCTGTTGGACCTCAGTGCAGCTTTTGATACTGTTGACCATAACATTCTATTACAGAGATTAGAGCATACTATAGGTATTAAAGGTACTGCACTGCAGTGGTTTGAATCATATTTATCTCATAGACTCCAATTTGTTCATGTAAATGGGGAGTCTTCTTCACACACTAAGGTTAATTATGGAGTTCCACAGGGTTCTGTGCTAGGACCAATTTTATTTACATTATACATGCTTCCCTTAGGCAGTATTATTAGAAAGCACTGCATCAATTTTCATTGTTATGCAGATGATACTCAGCTTTACCTATCAATGAAGCCAGATGACACACATCAATTAGTTAAACTGCAGGAATGTCTTAAAGACATTAAGGCCTGGATGACCTCTAATTTCCTGCTTCTAAATTCAGATAAAACTGAAATTCTTGTTCTCGGCCCCACAAATCTTAGAAACATGGTGTCTAACCAGATACTTACTATGGATGGCATTACTTTGGCCTCCAGTAACACTGTGAGAAATCTTGGAGTCATTTTTGACCAGGATATGTCCTTCAATGCACATATTAAACAAATATGTAGGACCGCTTTTTTGCATTTGCGCAATATTTCTAAAATTAGAAACATCCTTTCTCAGAGTGATGCTGAAAAGCTCATTCATGCATTTATTACTTCTAGGCTGGATTATTGTAATTCATTATTATCAGGCTGTCCTAAAAGCTTCCTGAAAAGCCTTCAGCTGATCCAAAATGCTGCAGCTAGAGTCCTGACAGGGACTAGAAAGAGAGAGCATATTTCTCCCATATTGGCTTCTCTTCATTGGCTCCCTGTTAAATCTAGAATAGAATTTAAAATTCTTCTCCTCACATACAAGGTCTTGAATAATCAGGCACCATCTTATCTCAAAGACCTCATAGTACCATATCACCCCAACAGAGCACTTCGCTCTCAGACTGCTGGCTTACTTGTGGTTCCTCGGATACTTAAGAGTAGAATGGGAGGCAGAGCCTTCAGCTTTCAGGCGCCTCTTCTGTGGAACCAGCTTCCAGCTTGGATTCGGGAGACAGACACCCTCTCTATTTTTAAGATTAGGCTTAAAACTTTCCTTTATGATAAAGCTTATAGTTAGGGCTGGATCAGGTGACCCTGAACCATCCCTTAGTTATGCTGCTATAGGCCTAGTCTGCTGGGGGGTTCACATAATGCACTGTTTCTCATTCACCTTATTTACGTTGTTTATACTCCACTCTGCATTTAATCATTAATTGATATTAATCTCTGGCTCTCTTCCACAGCATGTCTTTCTCTCCCCTCAGCCCAACCGGTCGCGGCAGATGACTGCCCCTCCCTGAGCCTGGTTCTGCTGGAGGTTTCTTCCTGTTAAAAGGGAGTTTTTCCTTTCCACTGTCGCCAAGTGCTTGCTCATAGGGGGTCGTTTTGACTGTTGGGTTTTTTCTGTATTATTGTAGGGTCTTTACCCACAATACAAAGCGCCTTGAGGCGACAGTTTGTTGTGATTTGGCGCTATATAAATAAAATTGAATTGAATTGAATTGAATTGAATTGAATTGAATTGAATTGAATTGAATGTTAATGAAAACTTTGCTCGACTTAACAGGGACCCTTAGAATGCAAAACAAACTGAAGCATCTGCTCTCCTCCTGTTGCATCTACTATAAAGCGGTACTAATAATACTGCATTTAACTTTCAAACAACAGTGTAGATTTATAGAGGCAGAAAGAGATGTAAAGCAAGACCATTAGCATTAAGAGTAGAGTGAAGTTCAGCCATTGTTCATAACTAGAAGCTGCATCAGTGGACTGAAGCTTTATTACTATTTCTAGTTTGCATCAATAGGCATGCATGAGAATGCCAGAGTATTCAGTTTTTCTTTTTTCTCCTTGCAAATTTACATCATTTGATGTCAAGGTACACTAACATGCAATATAGAATCTATATGTGGGCTTGGACATCTAAATGAGCGTCTTCACACAGGAAAAGACTGGGTGGAAGCTGTCACTCATGCTGCTCCACATGCAGCTGCAGGCTCACTCTCTTATTCCAAACAATCACAGGCTGACAATTAAATCTGTCCCTGACGTTGACGTCCCAGTGTCGGGCGTCTTTATTATTCTGCAACTCCTCAATGTGACTGAACATGCAAGTCTGCCTTTTAACATAGCACAAAACACATTTTCATTGCTTGCAAACAGATGTACATATAGTACAGATGAAATGCCCCTCGCCCTTTCATTTGAGACAGAAAAACCCACAGCTGCTCTTTCTTTCCTGTTTCTCACTCTCTGAAGAAGAGAATAGCAGCAGCATTTGTACTGCAGAATCATTTACATATATATAAACTTTGGTAATGATAGGGACACACACCAAAACAGTGATTAAAGCAGGGTGTCTTTCATTGCTTCAGTTTCTCAAGAAGACTTAGTTGTCACGCACAGCTATTTTTCTCTTACATATACCCATGCCAAGTGTACACACATGCAGGCATTGGTGTCCTTTCCTTTTTGAATTCATACAATGGGAGATGAGGAGGAGGATAAGAGAAAATTCTCTTGTGGCACATTTTTGATGTGAGAGATGCGACAGTATCCTCAGAGATGAGACAATAGGAAAGAGACCAACAGCACGGTTTCTATCTATTATCCTTACTGATAATCCTCACGTCGAATGAGCTGCATTATTGTCGCTCTTCTTCTCTGTGTGTTCATTGGTCCAGTGTGTGATTCATTTCGTCTTTTTATTTATTAACAAGTTTCTTTCAAGAAAACTGTATCTTTTGATCTTCCACACTCCAGTTGAATTTTATTTTGCAGCTTTGTTAAAATTCCATTAATGTCAGTTTTCTATTCTTGCCTCACTCCTTGAAAGAGGTGATGCGGAGGAGGTGAGCATCTGTTATTTACACAAAGACCAAGATTTTGGGTGGTGTACTTGAATGATATGTAGAACACATGCATCTACAGTAAAATGACTAATAACTGCTGTCAGAACTGAACTGTGTAAATAATTTAAGTTACACGCGCATGTTCTATAATTTACCTGCTATAGAGCTGCACCATTTCTTGATCTGATTGATGTCTGATATGTCAAACCTGCGCTCGTGTGAGATTCACAATGAAGATGAGATGCTTGTTACAAGATGCATCATAAAGTTTGCAGACATTATGTTAGTCGGATGTGACTGTTTTGTGCCAGAATTCTGTGACTGTCTTTGAAGACAGCTGATTCATTGTTCATTAGTTTGCACTGTTAAAGATGTCTGAGGATGTGATCTTTGATTGATATCACTGCTGATCGATATCTGTAGGAATTACTTGTTTAGTCATGTGGCTCGGCTTAGGCATGATGATGTAGCCATCCTGGTGTTACTTAAGTTAAACTAAAGCTGGATGGTGGTCACCATGCAGGGATTTTTGGAGCCAGAAGAGATCATATTTAGAAGAGAGAACTGAATGCCAAAGCCAGCATCACACACTCAGATACCTGCTAATTAGTGTTAAGTACACTGTTAGCACCTAATTAGCTAATTAGTGCCAAATACAAAATAAGTCCACAATTTCATTCACCAGAATTGGAGCAAAGAGTTCTTGGATGGGCAGTTTGTACTTTTAACAGCACAGCAAAGCATTTTATTTGTCACATAATTGCATTCAAATTGCTCCCCAAAATACTGTAACCACAAACGTGGTTACAGTATTTTCAGTGAAGTGACTGAAATTAATTTCACCCCTGTTGCTAGGCAACAGCTGCCTGTGTCCACATATACCTGTCATGAAAGTGACCACACCCCAAGTAATGCACAACTTTAGGATTTTAATATATTCTAAATAGTTAAAGAGTTATGTGAGAAAAAAAAAAGCATTTTTCATGGAATATTTTCTGTTGATCTTGCAGAAGTTTGAACATCGTTTATCAGAGGTAGTTCACATCTATGCCAACATGGAACCCAGGGGTTCAATTACAAATATCTGAAGAACTAATAATATTTCATCATGACGACCTCAGCTATGTAGCCAAAAACAAAAAACAAAACAAAACAAACAAACAAAAAAAACTTTTTTATGCCATATTTTTATTCTTGGACTACTAGAGGAGCTTTGCATGATTCAGAGCTCATTTATCATATACTGGGGCCTTGGTGCAGATCTTCAAGTCATCCACTGTATGAGCTGTTTTAGCTCCTCTCACTGTAAGCCAACCATATGATGCTATTAGGGATATCTACTCATAGACGGCACAGTTCCAAAAGTAAAAAAAAAAAAAAACGAACTAAAAAACAAACAGCCTAAAACAGAGCATTTAGAGCAGTCTGAAACATTCACTCACATGGATTTCTTGCACATACACTGAACTCTTTATTTGAAAATCTGGCTATTATTAACATAAACAACCACAACTGTAATATTATATAAATGAGAAAAAAATAAGGGTGTATCTACATTGGGTGTAACTGTGAAACAGTTTTCCAAAATCCTAGTAGAACTACAATTAAGGTTTTTTTTCCTGTAAACTGGGTATCTGTAAGCTAGAAGGGGCGTGATGGCAGCCTGTTGATATTCCACCACTGTGTATCTAAATTCACATCAAACATTCCTCACGTGACATTAAAGGATCCGCTGAGCTATTTCTTCTTCTGTACACTCTTTTCAACTGCATCTGTGAGTGGAATACCTCTGTGAGTTGATCAGATTGAACATATTAAGTCCTCATGTTTTGCCATTTAGGTTACATCTGCTGGCTTCAATTAGAGCACAATTCATCAAAGAAATCCCAGGTGGGGAAATGCAAACAGGTGTGCTGGAGATGCACTTATAGAGAGAGAGAGGAAAAAACTAAAAGCAGTAGGAGGAATGAAATCAGACAGAATGGCAATTTTTAAATCACTCTTCAAGGTCAGGGACAAAACACAGCCATCTATTTGATGGGTTGATGATGCCTCTGGGCGGGCAAATGGAGCTGCAAGAACAAATCTGAGGCTCATCTATGCTTTAAGGCACCACCATGACAAAATTATCCCCTGCTGTGGAGTTTGATGTGATGCTGGCAAATCTGGATGCAACTTTGTTATAATATGTTCTATAAAAAAATGGAGAGATATATTAAAAAACACAAATCAGTCAGAAATCTGTTAATCAGAAATATGCACTGTTTCTTTTCATTCATACTTCACTCTGTATTTAATCATGAATTATTATTAATCTCTGGCTCTCTTCCACAGCATGTCTTTTGTCCTGTCTCTCTCCCCTCAGCAGATGGCTGCCCCCCTCTGAGCCTGGTTCTTCCGGAGGATTCTTCCTGTTAAAAGGAAGTTTTTCCTTCCCACTGTCACCAAGTGCTGCTCATAGGGGGTCGTTTTGACTGTTGGGTTTTCTCTGTATTATTGTAGGGTCTTTACCCACAATACAAAGCGCCTTGAGGCAACTATTTGTTGTGATTTGGTGCTATATAAATAAAATTGAATTGAAAATTGAATTGAAATCTGTTATTCAGTCCTCTCTGAGTGCAGTCTGAGTTTATGGCATCGTATGTGTACTTCACGTGTGTAGGGGTTTGTGTCCTCGCTGCTACACATTTTTCCTTCACGACAAGTATGAGATTGAGCGCAGCAAATGAGATGGGATGTTTTTCCGTTATGTGTCTCTCCAGTGAGTGGTGCACATGCTGCTTCAGCACTGCTTCAATCAATTTGTCACTACAGTGTGAATAATCTGATTCATCTCCATAAGGAAGGAATTGATTTTTTTTTTTTTTTTTTTTTTTTTTTAGTGTGACGGGTGGGAGATGTGGAGTTTAACAAAAGCATTAGGTATGATACAATAAAATTAAAAAAGTGAATCTTTTTGATGAAATAAATACACTTATTCCAGTTTATTGTGCAGAAGGACTGATTTAAAAAGCAGCACACAAGGGCAACACAATCTGAAGAATTACAGGAGTGAACAAAAGTAAATTACAGCTTCAGTTGTATTTTTTTTTTGTTCATTGTTCCCCTAAAAAGGACACCTTTTTGTGTGGCACTGAAATCTCATCTCCCCTCTTCATGTGACAAATTGAGTGGGAAAACAGATTTAGAGGGAGCTGAAACAGTTGAGTGAGCTTATACCAACTAACTCGCTGCTCTGTGTCTCTTACATTATGACTCTCTCTCTCTCTCTCTCTCTCTCACACACACACACACACACACAGAGCCACAAGTATCTCATTTAATGAACAGAGAGGCAGCTGAGCAGGCCTAGGGGCTAAAAACGCTGACTCATGATTTTGTGTACAGTGGTGTGGCTGGCATAAACTTGTAACATTTAAAACACATCACTTTAAGTCGTGCCAGATTCTTTGATATTTGGTCGGGGTCTGTCTGGAAAATGAAGATGTTAGCAGCACTACATCTAATTCAACTATGTAATCGTCACCTTCACAGTAGTGGAAGAAATACCAAAGGAAAAATTGTTTGAGATTGCTTTGTAGTCTCTAAATTCCAGATTTGAAATACTACTTACATAATGTTGGCAACAAAATGGATGCAAAGTATCAAATGATAGAATTTGTTCTACAGAAAAAAATTGCCCCGAATAACACTGTTGTTGTAGCCAGATGAGTATTTTTAAAGGCAGTTCTCTGAATAAAGCATCTTTTGGCTGCTTTCTTATTCACAAGGGGTCACCACAGTGTATGAATCCACATATCCAATTTAACACATTTCAGGAGGAGATTTGTGTTTCCAAATTGTAAAATTGGGGCTCTTTAAACCACTACATTAGTTCTCCAAAAAAAACACTAAAATACGCTGTTTGCCCATAAAGTTGGCATTTTATGATTTGATTACCTTTTCATGGCGACATTATTTTGCTGCCAAAAACCATTAGTAGCGGCTCTTAAAGTAAAATCTTTTCACAAAACAGCTTTGGTTAAGTTTAGTGATATTTTGCAAACAAACTCGTTATGTTTAATAGCCTAAAAATCCTATTAGTCAGTCTCAACCTCCTCCTCTCAAACTGTTAACATGGGTTTGCTGTAATTACTCAGTTTCATTGAGAGGACAATCACTGTTTGCTAACATCTAAAACATGGTGCTGGTCTTCAGATCTGAACTAGACCAAACTGTATGTTCCCATAAGGCTAATAAGGTCTTTCTGCAGTCTTGCTCCGTCTGTTCTTCTGTCCGTCCATCTGGGGCTGGGTCACGGGGCCAGATGGACGGACCTGTCCCCCTTGCCCACATGACTCTGCTTCCTCTACAGTAGATTTGCCAGTAGGATTAAGAAAGTCCTCGAAGTATTCCTTCTTTCACCTGACTATATCCTCTGTTGAAGTCTGCAGCTCCCCACCCACGCTCTCCACTGTGTGAGTAGAAGACCACTTTCCTCTCCTGAATCACCTGATGGTTTGCCAGAATTGCTTCAAGGCCATCTGAAAGTCTTTTTCCATGGTCTTACCGAACTCCTCCACCTCTCAGGTTTTTGCGTCAGCCACCACCCAAGCCATGTTCCGCTTGCCCTGTTGGTGCCCGTCAGTTGCCTCTGAAGTCCCACAGGGTAACCAAGCTTAACAGGAATCCTTCTTCAGCTCGATGGCTCCCTTCACCTCTGGTGTCCAACATCTGGTTCAGGAATTACCACCATGACATGTACCAACCATCTTGCAGCTGCAGCTGGATGTTGCACCCTCAACAGTGGAAGTGTGGAACATGATCCATTCAGACTCAATGACCTCAGCCTCCCTCGGGAAGCTGACAAAGTTCTGCCAGAGGTGGGAGTTGAAGATCTCATGGACTGGGACCTCTGCCAGGTGTTCCCAGCACACCCTCACTATACATCTGGGTGCGCCAGGTCTGTCCACCTGATCCAACTCACCAACAAGTGGTGATCAGCGGACAGCTCAGCTCCTCTCTTCACCTGACTGCGCAAAACATACAGCCGTAGATCGGCTGATATGATTACAAAATCGATCATCAACCTGTGAACCAGGGTGTCCTGGTACCTCCTGCACTTATGACCACCCGATTAACAAAATTAATTTATCCATCCATCCATCCATCCATCCATTAAATTAATTCTGTCATAGGACGAGAGACAGGGGACACCTTAGACAGGTTGCCAGTCTGTCACAGGGCTTTTATGTATTTTTATTAATTTACATATACAGTACATAAATAAAAACATAGTTGATGTGCTTTATTTAGCTCTGTATTGCCCAGCATTGCTCAAGAAAATATTACAACACAAACAGATTTGATTACACATTACTTCTTCATTTTAATCATTGTGTAGAAATCTGCCCCAGATGTTTCAAGGAGGGGACACTTGTGAGTGCAAGTTAAAACATGCTGTCAACACACAATTTTCTTTGCAAAGAATAGTGAGTCATGCATGAAGACTGAGCTAAGCATTTCTGCCATCTG
Organism: Archocentrus centrarchus; assembly: GCF_007364275.1. Lineage (NCBI taxonomy): Eukaryota > Metazoa > Chordata > Actinopteri > Cichliformes > Cichlidae > Archocentrus > Archocentrus centrarchus. Next base: position 6,262,550 of record NC_044357.1, on the reverse strand, counting down.
GACATGGCAGAAAGGTCTCACACACACACAGATAAAGACGGTGGAACTTAATGAAATGATTGTTCTCTGCTGGAAAATCAATGCAGGCCAGCTCGCTAGAATTCATTTGAGTACTCCACTGTTTTGGTAACCATGAGGAGAAGTCTGAAACACATTAACAACACCATGGCAAGCAATGAAAAAGGAGGAAGGCTGTGAAGAGAGTAACTAATGGAAATTTCAATGCTTCAGTAGTACATCTTACCTTTTAATGCTAAAAGGGGATGTATGAACGCTGAAATCTTTTAAGAAATGTCAGTTGTTTATGTGTTACAGACAATTTGATAAAAAGTGATAACAAAAGCTATTAAATTTCATAATGTCATTTTATGGAATTAGTTTAACTGAACTAATAATGTTAAAGGTGAGGTATCTGTCTGATTCATTGGCAGCATAACTCTAAAGCTCATCCATCAATCCATTCATCCATGCATCCACGCATCAAGGACTTGGACAGCTCGTAAGTGCATCTCTTAAGGGTAAACAGTTTGAATCCAGGTCCTGATCTGACACAAAAGTAGTCACCTAATCAGAAAATACATTTTAAAAAAAAGCCAGATTTAACAAACTATGCTCTTATTTAGTATTTATTGAAAGGATAAACCTGTGAAGCATCAGTATGGGGTGACTCAGGATATGATCATTCTATTCTTTAATACACATTGTTTTGATAACTAAAACTTATGATTAAGACAGTTTGTCACCGCCCTGCATAAGCTGGGTCAAACACAGGTCACTCTAAGCTCCCTCTTCTCCAGTAGGTGTGGTGTCCTCTCTCTCACTTACACATGTTGGTGCATCAAGTATTTGTAGCCATGGTAAAGACACTGAATAGTGAAGTTGTTCTAAAACACAACAAAATCAGTGTTTTGCAATCTTAAATACCATTGCAAAATTACAGTATTGTTTTTAATAGTAATGTCAGCTACATGTTGTAGTGAACACTTTCGAAATGTTTCTTTTTAAAGAAAGACAGTCCATTGCAAGAATATACAAGAGAGCAGCTGGATAGGAGAGGCCTTCTTGAGAAGTTTCAGGTAAGAGCTGTGATCTCTGAACTCTGGAGTTCACAAAGAAGAAGTGAAACTGTGCTATGTACTGTGAAATTGGGGTGGAGACTTAGGCTGATGTTTTTTTTGCAACGAATACTGCTCTGTGAGGTAGAACAAGTGAGATGACTACATTGAGAGCAGGTGTGACTTTGTGGCTGTGCCAGCCAATCTAATCACTGGTTCAAAGAACTGAAAGATCATTCCAAATTGTCAGCAATATGATCCAGCTCAGACGTTAATCCTTGTAGGCAGAATGGGCCCCTGATGCGCAGGCTTTTGCTGTTTAAAAGGTTTGTAACGACACAAACAGAAAGGTTTTAGGGAGACGTCGTGTCCGCCACTTTCGATCCAGGCTGAAACAGCTTAATAAAAATGTGATGGACTGCAATGAAATTATGAATAGAAATCCATGGTCCCCGGATCACTCCTACTGACCTCGCTGATTCCCTGAGTCAAACTCTCTTGGTGCCACTAAGTTGATATTCTTTCACTTAACCTCAGAGATGTATAAAGTACTGGAGTAGAGGAGTGGAGTAGAAGTACAAGTACTATATAAAAAAATTGACTTGAGTAAAAGTTGAAGTGTTCTTTCAACACCATACTCAAGTGGAAGTACAGAAGTACTCAATTTTTTTGGTACTTAAGTATTGCAAGTAGAAGTATTTCAAAAATTGCTACTCAAGTACCGAAAGTACAAGTACAAGTAAAAGTACAAGTACTGTGTATATTAAAGAAAGGCAGTCAAAAGTTTGATTATCATTGTTTATATTATTTCAAACATTTGAAAGGCACAATGTATTTGGCTGAAGCTGGAGTACAATGATAAAAGGCCATACAAGTGTTTACAAAAAAACAAACACAAATAAAACATCTCAAAAGGCCAGAGGGGCAGTCCACAGAGCAGCTAAAAGACAAACCTGGACAAGGTGTTCCTGGGACGTCATCCATCTCGATATCGGACAGTAAGCTGACGCGTTTTGTCCTCAATACTTGCAAGCAACAGCGCAAAAGGCGGAGACGAAGCCTGCGTTTTTTTTTATAGGCTTGATCGCTCAAATCGCCCAATGATGAGCCAGCTTCATAAACCGTGACAGCGCCATCTACCGCTCTGGCATTGATACTATGACTTGGGGATGATTAATAACGTTTTCATAATAGTAACGAGTAACGATTCAGCACGTGAAAAATGTATCGGAGTAAAAGTATTAAATTAATCAAAAATATATAGTGGAGTAAAAGTGAAAGTAGGGGAAAAAATATGTACTCCAATAAAGTACAGATACTGCATTTTAGTACTTAAGTACAGTACTTAAGTAGTTCTACTTCGTTACTATACATCTCTGCTTAACCTCCATTCGATGAGGGCGCAGGTTTAGCTAGTGGTTGGTGACCAAATGCAGCCGCCCGGGTTCGATTCTGACCTGAGGGCCTTTGCTGTTTGTCTTCATGGAACGACTGGTGAATCACTGATACATATAGTAAGTGGATAGAGGGAAATGTAAAAATGGGCATTGGAGATGGGGCAGAGAGCTGGTGTTGTGCACACAATCCTTTAAGTCAAATGTAATTCATAACAAAGAAAAAAAGTCAAGGATATACATCCAATAGAACAAATGTAGGTAGTTTGCAGATGAAGACTGTTAATTAAAGTTTGGTGGCCGTGGAATATAATATTTAGTGGTTGTTCGTTTAATCATCCAGTGAAAGCAGGTTTTTTCTCCCCCTGCTATGCTGTGAACTGAGAGGATTAATTAAAATCCTAAAGTTCATCTTGTGAAGGTTGAAAAAGTTATGAAAACATTAACGAAAAAATCTGAGTCGAGCAACCTTTCTCAGTCCTACACACACACACACACACACACACACACACACACACACACACACACACACACACACACACACACACACACACACACACACACACACACAAGCACGGACAGAAAAATTCACTACAATATTCAGAACCTCACCACATGCTCACAATGGGCCAGACCTCAGTCCCCCGTTTTTAATTCTTCCATAACATGCAGTAGCCTAATCTTTGCCCCCCCGGTACTTGGTGAATAGATGTCAGGCTGCTGCCCATCATCTGCAGCAGCCGGGAAAAACCGCAGCGTTTTTCAGGCAAAGCTGCCAGAGATAATATTATGCTGTAATTGTATATTCCTTACTCTCTGTGCAAACCATTTATTATCGTATTCCTGAAAGTCCCGTTGGATGTTTTGATTTCAGCAAAATTAAAAAAATCCAGAGGGACAAACACAGTATAAGTGCAATTATTCTCTGTAGTTTTCATCTGGACATTTTTGGTCCATGTGTTACGTCAGTATTTGAACCATACTATTAATATCCAAAAGACAGTAAATTAGGTTACACTGCATGTTAAGCATTATCACTATAGACAATAGCCATGACCTTTCCTATATACAGTGCTGTGAAAAAGTATTTGCCCTCTTCTGGATTCCTCAGTTTTGTACTGTTTTTCATATTTGTCACACTTAAATGTTTCAGATCATGAAACAAATTTGAACATTAGACAAAGATAACCTGAGTAAATACAAAATGCAGTTTTTAATTAATGATTTCATTTATTGAAGGGGGGGGGGGGGGTGTTATCCAAACCTATTTGGCGCTGTGTGAGAAAGTAATTACCCCTAAACCAAATAATGGGTTGTGCCACCATCAAGTGTCTGCAACAACTGACAATGAGTCTTTCACATGATTGTGGAAGAATTTTGGCTTCTTTATAATTAAAAAAAAAAGCAAAGCAAATTGTTTTAATTCAGCCCTGTTGGAGGGTTGGAGCATGAACAGCCTGTTTACGGTCATGCCAAAGTATCTCATTCAAATTTAAGTCCAGATTTTGGCTGGGCCACTTCAAAACCTTCATTTTGTTTTTTGTTTTTAGCTTCAGGACACAAACTGATGGCTGGACTTTGTCCTTCAGGATTTTCTGGTAGAGAGCAGAATTCATGGTTCCATCAATTACGGCAAGTCGTCTTAAAGCAGCAAAGCAGCCCCAGCCCGTAACACTACCACCACCATGTTTGACTGCTGGTCTGAAGTCCTGTTACGCAGATGTAACAGGACTCAAACCTCCCAAAAGTCCACAGAATATTTTCTTAAAAGTCTTGGGGATCACCAAGATGGGTTTTTTTTTTTTTGGCAAATGTGAGACGAGCAGTTGTGTTCTTGTTGGTCAGCAGTGGTTTTATCCTTGGAACTCTCCCATGGATGCCATTTTTACCCAGTCTCTTTTTTTTATTGTTGAATCATAAACTCTGACCTTAACTGAGGAAAGTGAGGAAAGTGAGGCCTGCAGTTATTTAGATGTTTTGGATTCTTTTGTGACCTACTGGATGAGTCATCGATGTGCTCTTTTGGGAGTAATTTTGGGAGCTCCTGGGAAGGTTCAGCACTGGTCCAAGTTTTCTCCATTCGTGGATAATGGCTCTCGCTGTGGTTCATTGGACTCACCAAGCCATAGAAATGTATTTGTAACACTTTCCAGACTGACAGATGTCAATGACTTTGTTTCTCATCTGTTCTTGAGCTTCTTTAGATCGCGGGATGATGTGTTGCTTTTTGAGATCTTTTAGTGATTTCTTGATTCAGCAGGTCTGGCAGTAATCAGGCCTGGTGTGGCTAGTGAAAATAAACTCAGCTGTCCAAAAAAAAAGTGGTTAATTACAGTTAATTCATTATTTAAAAAGGGAGCAATTACCTTTTCACATGGGGACAGGTAGGCTTGGATAATTTTTTTCACAGTCCTCTAGATCTGTTAAGTGCGCATTACAGGTGACCCAGGATCTGTTTGCAGGATTTGCTAAGCAAATCTAACTGACTGGTTGATATATATTGTAAAAACATGAGTGCAGTATTACATTACAGTAAGAAAGACAGTATGAGTAATTCCCCAAAGCATTAAAGTCCCCTCAAAGAGTGAAATTAACTGAGTGGACAGGATTGCTACAATGTTACAGCTGTAGTTTTCCTGGCTTGCCAAGCAACAGCTCTGAAGCAATATCTCCGCTCTCATCATCTAGCTGCCTTTGTTTGGACAACTTTTGTTAACTTAAAGATATATATTGTTTTCAAGTCCTGGTCATTGTAACCTATATTTGGTTTTGCAAAAGGGGCCTGGCTTTATCAGCTCTCATAAGTGCAAATAACAGGAGCTGCTTGGCTTTCAGACTGTCGCTGACCTTTTTGAACAGGATGCAAATGTGATATGTATTTTTTCCTCCTCTGCTTGACCTCATTACAATAAAGAAATCTGTGAAAGGAAATGGTTTGAACCTAGTGAGTACTGTATCTCCTCCAAGCCCTAATGCTACACACAGCTGCCCTAAAGGTCCCACTCTGAGATGTCACATAGGCTCTTCAAGCAGCACACAGCAGCAGTTTATGTCTGTTTCACCTGCATTTGCTCGAAGCTGATAAAAAGAAATGAAAAACATAAAAGGTAAACTGTGATAGAGACCCCCAGGCAACCAGAAAACTAGCTAAAGAAATTAATTAAATTAAATCAGGATTTTCTACTCCCATATTTAACACTCCCATTGTAAAAAGATTAAAGGATTTCACCACCATTAACACACACATTTCAAAAGATGGACAGGCCAAGCAGCTCCGTGACACTTGTGTTCTAGTTAGCTGTAAAGGTCCCACCACTGTTTCTCCTATTCCCAGCTCCATCTGTCTGCCTGTTTACATATCTGAAATGTCTGTCTTCCTAATAAAGCCATGACATAGTGAGAGAAGCCTCTGCCTGCAAAGCACCAGAGAGGAGTGCTCCATGGTGTCTGCAGATTTTGTTTTAGGTTTGTTTTAGCTTGTCTGGGTTAAATGCTATGACATTTTAACATTTCTTCATGATCACTAAAGCCATTACAGCAGTATATGTATTTAGGAAAAAGCCCAAGCATTCACACTCTCCCTCAATGTGAACTCAGCTCTCCAGAGTATGGGGGAACTTTGGACTCATAGTATTTGACCCAGCCTCTCCTGATCTCTGCTGGATTGGCTGTGGGCAATTAGGTGCTTTATTCATGCGCTATGGGACAGCCAAATGTCAAAAGCTTTTTGAAATTCATTATTAGTCCTCTCTTACATCATCCTGTTGATTGCTCGATGTCTGCTCTACAAAGGCATGTTTGACTTAGAAATATATCAGACCAAACATGTACTGTCAGGAAAAATAAAAAGTTTTTTCAATACTTTGATTTTTTTTAACATGTCTGTTTTTCTTTCTCTACTGGAGGTTTCTTCCTGTTAAAAGGAGTTTTTTCCTTCCCACTGCTGCCAAGTGCTTGTTCACAGGAGATTTCCCTCTAATATTGTCTTTACCATACAATATAAGGCACCTCAAACTTGACTCATTTCTGCCCAAAAGCATCTCTTGAAAAATACAAGAGCAAAAGTCATATGCTGCCCATCTTGGGAGAAACCAGTTGCCACAAATGTTACCCAGGATATGAAAAAAGGCAGGGACATGTACATCTTACAGCCTTTTCCTCTGCACTGCCATGGTACATTTACCTAAAAAATACTACACTCCAACCAGTGTAGAAATCTAAGTTGGTCAAGCCAACCACAATCTATCCAACACAACCAGGAGTGCAGCTGCCTGTTAGTTCTCTATGATGTGAGGCAAAAAAATATTTTTTTGTTTAATTAGTATCTTTGTACTTCAGTTTATTATGGGGGGGGAATCTAAGGGATGCAGCAGATGGCTCAGCCCTTTGTTTATCACCCAGCTCCACTCTCAGCCTCCTCTTTTGTTCAAACCAGGAAATACAGGTCGCTCCAAAGGCAGAGAGAAAAGTAGTGCAGCTTATATAAATCAAATCAAATGTGTGCACCATGATTTAGAATAGTGTAGTATCATAAAGTGTATTGAAACACTTTAACCAAATGAACTAAATGTACTTGTTGCTGTGGAAGCGCAGTGACTGCAAATGAACTTAAACGTGGCAGCGATGTGGGAAGGAAACCTTAAACCGTCTGATTTATGAGTTGAGCGTGGATGGATGCTACCAAATTGTTATTTCAGTTGTGTGGTTGCAGATACATCTATCGTAACTTTATTTTATGATGAATTCAATATACATAATCATTTAGCTACTAGCTTAGCAAAGCATGAAAGGCCATCTTGGCTTTTTACTCAAGTCAGAATCACATGACTAAAGCCTCCTCTGTGCATGAGTTTAGCGATTTCAGTGTAAATATGACAGGCAAGAAAGTGGAGGCACGACACTGTTCACATCCTGTGTGTGTGTCTAAAGATTAAGTCACTGAAACCTTTTTCTTTAATCTTTGATCTTGAAAATTTCTATCCTGCCCACTGCTTTGAACTGTTTGCTACATAATTACATTCCCAGAAAAAAATGATGGTATCCAGCAAGGACTTTGATATTACAAATTTGCATTTAAAGAGATATGACACTATCTGTATTCTGTTTACGTCTGTGAGCCACCTACCCTGTAAATACCAGAAGGAAGTGAACATTGAGCATTTTGGTTAATTACACTGCACTATATCACTGTCTCTACACCCATGTGTTGTTGATATTAGAATTAAACTGTTGCTTTGCCATTCTTGGATGAGCTATTTAAAAAAAAAAAAATTAACAAGCTCTACTGTAGTTTGTTGTTTTATCTTTGTTTCTACTGGCAGCTGCTAAAGGCAGCAGGCTTTGCATAATGAGTTGGTCTCTGTGCCTGGGATTGCCAGCATCACACACACAGCTTATATCACTGACAGGCTCGCTTCTGTCCATACACAGACTAATGACTTTTCAGCAGCATTAATGGGCACATAAAGGACGATGTCCATCTACTTTAAACGGCTATGTAAAGCTGAAGAGCCGAGGCTTTGGCATGAAGCTGCCTTCCAGCTCTTAAGAGCTACGTCAGATTGATCACAGATCAGATGCAGTCTGGTATCGAATGGGCTCACTGAACAGGATGGAAACCACCTCTCTGGAGAGAGAAGGAGAGAGAAGGAACAAGCTGCACAAGCATCCTGCATTATTGATTGTCCAGTTGGGGAATTCCATATTGAAGGTGAGAATGAAGGCACACGGGGACACCACATAGTTCATTTCTCATCAGCAGCCTGTACCAGAGGTGGTGTTTGCACTCCTGAGATCAGAGGGCTGCATGGCTGCTTTGTTATAACTGCTTTCCACCGAGGCCCTGAAGGCATCACGCCTGTCAGATGTTTCTGCCCTCCAGTAACACTGTAGAAGGTATCCTTGCAGCTCACCTTCAAAAGGTCACCTTGGGAGCAGAACGTCCCAGAGAAAGCGACAGGAAGTGACGCCAAGCCTTGAAAATTTTAACTGTGTGGAAAAGAAATTGAGAGACATAAATTCTTAATGCCAATTGGGACTGTAATAAGATATAATTAGTGCACAGCCAAACAGGCCAGAAGAGCAGATGTCAACTGTTCTGGTTTCCATTCAAACTGAGAAGATGACATGAACAGCAAAATTCCTTCTTTTAATGGCCTGTGGCAGAAGTGTTAGTCTATAATTTGAATTTGGCTATAAGGTGCTCCATTACTTTCTCAGAGCTGCACCTGTTTCTAAATATTATACACCGGTGCGTTACTATTTGTAGTGTAATCCTCTCAAAGTGTCTTCAGCTCTGGCTGTGGTTCAAATTACGTTGACTGTTCAGCAGTTACAGGAAATTATACTGAAGGTGTATGAACAAAGATCACTCGAAGATTAAATTTTGCGCAATGACAGTAAATGTAAGCAATAAAGTAACAAGTTTCTCTGAACCCCTTCTTGCATAACACTCTTCCCTTCAGTGTCTTGTGTGCGGAAGGTAACAGTTCCTTACAAATGAGTAGTCAGAAAAAAGGTACCAGTTTTTTCAGCTATTTCTCTTTATTATTTTTTCATCCACGTGTTATTGCTGTTAAGCTCCCTGCCATACATAATGTTGGGAAAAGCCTCATTTCCACAGCTTCACACCCCCGCCTCACCTCGTATGCTTTACCCCTCATGTCCATTCATGTTCACTTCTACTCACAGAAGGTGCCACTCGACACCATGAACGAGCCAGGAGGAACTTTTTAAGTGTGACGTTAAACAGCTCCAACTTTCCATTGTCCATTTATGCAATTACTGTCTCTATCATTTTCTTCCAACATTTTATCATTTAATTTATAAAATGTCAGACATTTAAAGTAACTCAGTTTACTGAATTTTTTTTTCACTTTAATTTGATCTGAGGAGCCTAGGGCAGTACATTTTGGCATTTTCATTTCACATACTGTACATACAACTATTTTTTATAACTGCAGTCTTAGGATAAGAGACTGCAGCTAATATCTACTTTTATTCATTTTAAAACACTTGCACTCCTTTTCTCCTGATCGAATGCCAACAATGTTCCCACCATTTAGGTTAATTCACCCTGGAAACCAAAGCAGATTTGTTCGGTATTCATGATTTCACAAAGATAGAGGCAGAGAAGAGAAAATCCATCTGCCGAGCTGTCTTTCTCCAAGGTCCTCTCTGATTCCCCAATTATCTCCCCATTTAGTATCTTGTAACAGACTCCCCACTCACACAGGCACAATCCATTACTTTCATGGTAGTTAGTTTTATGTTGAGTTTCTCAAAAAGAAAATGCATTTAATTCAAAAATCCCTTTTGGTTTTAAAGGCTTGCATCCAAAACAAATCGATTCAGTACACAGCATACCTGCAGCCATTCCGCTAATTCTCCCAGCTGTGCTTTAAGGCCTCCAAAATGCAAGGAAAAAAAAAAAAACACATTCGAAAACCCACTAACCTCTCAGAGTACAAAAACATAATGCACAGTCATGCTATGCACAGACCACAACACAACTAGATCTCATTTTCCATTTTACTGACTTTCCTGTTCTTTTCTCTCCTCCCGTCATCCTGTCGGGTGCTTTGCAGAAATCGAGGCTCCTCCCAACATCACCGACACTTGCATGGTCATTGTGCATGATCAGTCTTTAGTTTGTACCACAGTGAACCATCATACAAAATAACGTTTTAACGTCGACTACTAGCAAAAATAAAGTGTGTTCCCTTATTGTCTTTGAATTCTACGCTAAATTACGTGTGACTAACAGTGCAAGAGGTGCTACATGTATTCTGCTTAACATTCTAGTCACTAATAAGTAAATTAGACCGTTATTTTATTACAAAAATACTAAATCTGTCCACAGGCTAATCACTTGTACAATAGAGTACTTTCCAGGAACTGGTATCAGCTACTGTATGCCTGTTCTGTGTCACAAGTGGGTGGAACAATTAAAAGTCCTGAAATGGAGCCCACTGCAAACATAGGAGGGTCTGACAGTAAATATTGGATTAAAAGCTGATTGCAGAAGATGATGAAAGTTCTCCAGGGGAGCAATAGCTCCTAACTCCGCTGAGGGACACCAGGGTCTTCTTGGCTGCTCTCCAGCAGCTCGTCCTCAGAAAAACTGATGTGAAGGCAGGTATCATTCACAGGGGAGGAGAAGGGCAGTGGGTGGCCACAAGTGTCCGACCGTGAGGTGAGGGTGGGGGCTTCGGCAGGATATGACTCAGGAGACGAAAGAACAGTTTCGCCCCTCTCCTCCAGAGGACTGTTACAGCCGCTGGAGGCCGTTAAAAACGTCCCGCGGTCCCCGAACAGGTCATCATCGTCCCGCAGGGGCGACAGCAGGGACTTGGTCTCGGAGCGCACGCCCGAGTCCTCGCTGGCGGAGGAGGAGCTGCTCTCGCCATTGCTCAGGGAATGGAAGTCAGCAGATGACAGCGAGCTGGGGGTGATGTCCGGGAATGAGACGCTGCTGCTGCGGCTAGGGGCCGCGTCATTAGAGGTGACCTCCACGGGCGTGGGCGCAACTGTGACCTCTGACCCCGGAGACAATGTTCTGCTAGCTCTCTTGCGGTTCATGGAAGGTGGGGGAGGGTCGAGTTTGGGGATTATCTGCTTACACCTGCCAGTGAGAGAACAGAGGCATTGGTTATTGAAGCCTTTATTGGCTAACATGTTGAGAATTTCACAGCACATTTTTATTGTCCTTTTTTTGCTTCATATTCAGCATCATTTTCTATACTATTAGTATAAGAATGAGCCTCAAGCCAGTTTTGCTCCATCAGTCACATTATACTCCATTAACCTGAGTGCACTATGGTGTAAGCTGTTACTACACGACACAGTGACTCTGTCTCTGGCTCCCTGTTGTTCCAGCTGTCTAGGAACTTATCTATGTCCCACAGCTTCCCTGTTGGGAACAAAAAGAGCCAAAGACTGCAGGAGGGAGGGGGAGTTAAAGAAGCAAGGAACAAGCTGCAGGCTTTCGCTCGTCACGCATGCCAGAAATAAATGCATTGCACTCTCTGATTTTACCACAGTAACATCATGACAAGCACCAGTGCTCACAACCACACTCAATTATGGGCATTCTCTTGGAAAATGATTCCTGACAAATGCCCGATAACAAGCCTCACTTCCTCCCTGACTCCTCCCATTTACATTGTAATGGTGGCTGCTAACTTCGTTCCCCTGAGAAATTCGGTTCGTGGTTGAATCCTGGGCTGAGTAATGAACTTATGCGACCTAATGATGTATTTACCGTCTCCGCACGAGGATGATGATGACAGCAACAGTAATGACAGACTTGCAATGATGGGGAAAACATCTCCTGAGATAATTATCTGCCATTTCCTACACTAACAAATGGAGCAGCACATGGAGGGAGGGTCAACCTGAACTCCACTGACTCCAAAGCACAGGGGATATCATTAGTTCATATTCAACACAGTGTAGCTCTGGGGGTTGCAATGCAGTTGGAAAAAAAAAAGAAAAAGCAGTAATGAAAAGGATTGCCATTATAGTTTGTTTAGAAAATCATGGTCCCCAGAGAATGAAGCTGACTGCCTAGAATCCCCTGACTTTTCCTCAAAGAACAGCATGAGGTAGCTTTTTTATTTTCAGTGAAATGTTTTAGAAACTATTTCTATGGACTGGTGTAAAATGTGGCACCTGCATTCATGGTGGCCACTGGCTGAGTTTAAGTGAGGTTAGCAAGTTAACATTTGTGGTTTTCAATGAAATGCCATTAATAAAATTTTGGTCGAGACATTCATGTTTTCACTCAAAGGAATAATTGTCCAAGTAGCCCACATAGTGCCCCTGAAGCCAAATGAAACCACTGGATTCTTAAATACTCATATTTTGCGCACTCTAGAGGTAGCAGGTTTATTGTTGCTCATAAAGACAAACAGTGCAGTTAACAGTCTGATTCTGCAGCAGGTCAAAGTGCTGTTATTTGTAAAGTGCTGCCAAGCTGTGGCTTGGATTGCAGCTGGATTAAGCATTAGGCTACTTTCTTTTCCTCCTCTACTTTCTGTCATGGCCATAACTTTGCTTTAGTACTACTCTGGAGGGACTGGGATTAGAGATTATGGATGTCAACAGATCTGAGACTTCTGATACCTTTCGATACCAAAATTCGTAAAATGTGGGGGTACTTGTATTTTTTTACCGTAAGTACTTTTGTACTGAGAATGCAATTCTTGTATAACTGAATGGGGCAGCATATGCCAGAAAGTGTTCTAGTCTATTCTTACTTGCTGAAGAAATAAACGGACACCTACAAGCACGGGAAAAGCTACACATGGAAAATGGTGACCGACAGACTTGCCGCGATGGCTGCACACAGACTTGTTGATAAGAAGTCAGAATCAGGTATGTTATTACTTTGTGTTCGAGGTGGATGACCAAGCGGAGATACCCGATCACACCAAAGGAGTCAATACTTTTGTAAAGCACTTAAAAGACCGGCATCCAGACCTGTCCAAAGAATTGAAGGTGGAGTTTCAATTTAACATCCAACAATATCCAAAATTAGGCAGGCAGCTGTTGTGAAATCAACTATGGCACTGACTGTACAGTGGCTAATGTTAAATAAATGCTTAGCAGGCTATTGAGCAACATTCAGTCTGTTTCCTGTCAAGGAAATATAATGTTAACATTTTAAATAAGCACTCTGCCACCTCCAGGTCAATAATTCAATACAACCTTTTAATAAAGGAGTTTATGGGATAATCACTTTGTTTTGTAACTGAATTGGGCATCGAGAATCATGTAATTCTATTGGTACTGGTACCAACCATTACATTTCTGGTACTGTGACATCCCTAGCTGGAACAGGCTCCAGCCAACCCTGATCTGGACGGGAAGTTAAGAAAGTGAATGGATGAATGCATTTTTCCACCTTTATATGTATTACCACATTTAAGTTGCTCTATTAAGCTGTTTCCCATTGAGTCTATCTGCACCTCAGCACCTGGTTTCTTTTTCTTCCTCCCCAGTCTACTTAGTGTTGAAATTCTTCACAAAACAAAAACAAATGAGGGATTCTGTTGATGTAATTTAGTTCATATCATTTTGCATGAATGCTGTAGCAGGTTTTATTCTGTGTTATGTAGAGCCACGCAGCATTAGCGATTAAACTGTAGGTGCTTTGACAAGAAAATACTGACTTTATGTTGCTCACAGGTCACTGAACTTTAGAAATTCCAATCCTCAGTTAGTTCCCCCTTTGGTGTACAGAACAGAAGCTGAGCTAAGGACTGAGGTCAGGCCTTTGACAGTGATACAGTGTTCAAGTCTTTCAGTGCTCATTATCTATAAAATTGTACAACATAAGGAGATTATTAGGAGGAGACCATTTATGACAGCTCAAAAATACTTATGAAAAAGGACAATATATGTGTGCTTGCTGCTGCACATGGAAAGGGCAGGGAGAAAACACATTTCATATATGCTCACAAAAGGCATTTTCTGTAAATTAATGCAGATGAAAATACAGTTTTCTTGTAACTATAGTGATCCTGACTGAACTTTATTAATTACAAGATTTTTGCTGCCTGTTTTTTAAAAAAAATAATGGCTGCTGGTCACGCATGCAGCAGAACAGTATGTCAGACCTGTGGTGTCAGTATGCCTGAGGATGGGTTTATCAGATTCTCTGAGTAAATCAAAACATGCATGTGACAAAAAAAAAACCACACACTCACACTCTAAACTATCTCACAGAGTCCACTTGAACACATTTACTCTAAGACAGGTACATAAAGATGTGCCGCTCCTCGGCCTCTGCTCTGACAGTTTTACTGCTCAGGCTGAACCTCCACGGATGAAATAATGCCACATATTGACAAGAACGTTTCCTCTCTTCTGGCGAAACTGGGAGAGACAAAACAATCCAAAGGGTGGAAAACAGACAGAAGTGCTATTTGTGGCTCATTGATTACCTCAATGCTAATGTGGGTTTTAAATGTGCACAACCACATTTGAATGTAAATAGAGGTTACGCAGTCATTAGCAGAGAAATCACTGGTGAGACCTACACACGAGCCAGTTAACACCCACACTGTTCATCCACTGCATGCACAGCCCCATGCCTGTGCCACAGACACCATGCTCCACATGCTGGTTACCATGAGTAATACTCACATAGAGGGAGGAGAAGGGGCAGAGAGGAGGAGGAAGAGGAGGAGAGGAAGGGGGCTTAGGCAGTGGCAGAGAGCTCCCCAGGCTCCCAGGGAGAAGCAGGCTGGTGCAGTAAACGATGAGAGGGACGGGGATGGGGACAGGACGATGAAAGGCATGAGCTGTGGGTTTAAGGCAGTGGCTGATGATATCTCATTAGGAAATGAGGGATGGTTAGAGGAAGAAGAGGATGAGCAGGAGCGGGTCGTCACACCTGTACCAAAGAGAGGCAACAGTTAGACTACAGAGGATCAGGGAGCTATGCATGTGGAAGGAATAAAAGCCAACACCAGTGATCTCACATGTTTTGGATTTGAACATTTCTAACTTTAGTGCCCTCAGCGGTAATATCTAATACCACACAGTGGCAGACAGGACTGGAGTTATTTGGTTGAGCAGCTGGATGTGGAAGCCCCCCCAATTCCCAACTCAACTTTAGCATTTCAATAATATCCTCAGCGTTACATAAGATGGAAACATACACTTCCTCGAATTCAGTAACACTGTTACAATGTTTTGCCATCAGTTTGACTGCATGGCTCTGAACACAGCTGCAAATCAGAGGCAGCAAATTCAAAATGCTTTGTGTCGACCATAGTTACAACATTCAGCTTTAGTTGACCTGGTGTCCCAATTTAGTAGTATTGTATAGTATTGTACAACCCTAATTTCAACAAAGTTGGAATGGGGAGTAAATGTCAACTAAAAAAAAAAGAAAGCAAAGGTTTGCAAATCTCATAAACCCATATTTTATTCACAATACAACACAAGAAGCATAAATGCTCAAATTGAAAAAAATGTAACAATTTAAGAAAATAAGGTCATTTTGCTGGCAGCAAAACATGTTTACCACTGTGCAGCAGTAACAACAGCCTTTTAAATGTGCGGGAACTGAGGAGACCAGTTGTTGGACTTATGTGACAAAGAAGAGCTAAGACTGTTCAACAGCTAGAATCCACTATCAGACAAGAATGGGACAACATTCCTCTCCCAGTTTTCATTTCATGATGTGCCAAATGTTTTCATTTGGTCAAAGGTCTGGACTGCAGGCAGGCCGGTTCAGCTCCCGCACTGCTCTGCTGCAGAGCCACGCTTGTCTTGCTCCCTGGATGGGAGCACATGTTGCTCTAAAACCTGTATACAGTTTTCAGCATTGATGGTGCCTTTCCAGATGTGCAACTTGCCAGTTCCATAGACACTAATACACCCCCCACACCATCATAAATGCAGGGTTTTGATCTGAGCGCTGATAACAAGCTGGATGGTTCCTCTCCTCTTTAGTCCAGAGGATGCGGCGTCCATGTTTTCCAAAAATAATTTCAAATTTCAATTCCTCTGACCACAGGACAGTTTTCCACTTTTCCTCAGTTCATTTTAAATGAGCTTTAACCCAGATTTGTTGACAGTTTTTTGGCAGATTGGTGAACCCATCTTTATTTCCTGAAGCTCTGCCTCTCTAAGATGCTTTTTTATACCCAGTCATGTTACTGACCTGTTGCCAATTAACCTAATTAGTTGCAAAATATTCCCCCAGCTGTTTCTTTGTAGTACCGCTTACTTTTCCAGAATTTTGTTGCCTCCATCCCAACTTCTCTGGGATGTGTTGCTGCCATCAAATTTAAAAATGAGCTAATATTTTTTATGAAATAGTAAAATTTCTCAGTTTTAACATCTGATATGTTTTCCATGTTCTGTTGTGAATAAAATATGAGTTTACGAGATTTGCAAATCATTGCATCATTCTGTTTTTATTTACATTTTCACAGCATCTCAACTTTTTTGGGGGTTGTACTTAAAACTGAATTCTTGTCATTTACTGTGATGGTTTTTCTAGCACTGCAAGTTAGCACCTATTTTCTTATATCATAACTGTAACAACTGGACAGAACACAAAATGTGAGGCAACTTATTGCCTTAGAATAGCAATGTAAGTCCACTACTTTAGGCACACATGAGTAATTCATAACATATTCACCTATTGGAGCCATTGGAGACTAATTTGTAGTTCGTAGATGGAAACATGGAGAACCAACGCTATGGTCCCTTTCCCTGAATTATTTTAATATCAAAGATGTGTGCCACTGCAGAAAATGTCTGTTCTTTGATTAATAAATGTCACTTGAAAATAAAACAAACAGAGAGAACAGAGGAGCAAAGGTTTTCTTACAGTTTTAAACTGAAGTACATATGACTCATTTTTTTTTTTTTACCATTAAATAAAAAGAAACAAAGCAGTCAATCAAAAAAAGAGAGAAGAAAAAAAGGAGGATGCTTAAACTCCAAGGGGACACTGAGCCTCTTTGAAAGCAAACAAAAGCATCTTGCTTTTGTACAGAAACTAACATTCAACCCCAGCTGAGGGTGTTGGTGAGATGTCTGATTAAGTTTGCAAAGAGTGTGCGAAACTTCAAAATTCTACTACTTCTACTGAAAAGCGCGAACATGCCAAACAGTCCCTGCCAAAGCTCATTCTTACAAACTAACTCTGCAGCTCTGCAGACGTCACATTCAGACCGATCAAAGTCTGAAAGCACACATGGACCTCGCTGAAAAACTGTCAACAAAATTACAGTAACTATTTGAGAAAAACAGCATGTAAATTTAGCTGACGGGGTTCTGCCCAAACGCCTGAAAACATCATCCATTACACTCCCATCACATCCGTGCAATCAAATTATCAACCAGCGAGGTCTGATAGCGCGGCTCGGACAGAGAGGCCGTGATGTGATGAAGCAGCGAAATGAAGAAAGGATAGAGGAGAAAGGAAGAACATGAGATAGGTCAGGAAATGTGATTATGCAACATGCAGTCCTGTCAGAGAGACGGGCTGGAAGAGAATGCAGTGTATACCATGCCACAGGAAAACATGACTCACTTGTGCATATAAGCTGGCTACTACAGTATACCTTTCTCTCTCTGCTCTGTGTGGGCATGCTGCGGTTTTTAGCAGCATTGTGGCTCAGGGGACGGCAATCTTCCGTCTGTCTACCACTTTGGTCCAGGTAGAAATATCTCACTAACGGATGGATTGATTTAACATTTTGCACAGACATTCATGGCCCTCAGAGTCTGCACTGACTTTAGTCATCCTCTTACTCAACTCAAAGCTGTGGCAACAAAGTGTATTTTAAGCCTACTATAACATCCTGTTTGGATCCCACTCTTGTTGTGTAAAGGTTGACTCACTACATGGTTGGCTTTAGTGTTCAGTGCTATCCCCACACTGAACGCTAAAGCGGCGATGCAGAGTACTCGAGACAGCTGGTGAGCTGAAGAACACACGTATGGATTTGTAGGATAATGCGTGCGATTTGCATTAACAGTGCCAACAGATTCTGCCGCTTTGCTTGGCCAGTGCTAGATAGATACAGGAGGGAGGGACAGCAAAGTAGAGAAGGGAGGGAGAAGATGGCACTGGAGGACCTGTCTAGTCGTTCGCAGAACATAAAATCGGGCCACTCAGGCTGTAAACATTGATCCAGTGGGGGAAATCCAGAAAACAAAAGCAAATGGAAGCAATAAAATTTGCTATGCAGCGGGTGGGGGAGGAGGGCAGACACAGGAGGAGCCTCACTGCGTCAAAGGTAATGCAAAGGAGTTTGCAAAGGGGGGGGAAACACAATAACACAAAGGAGATGAATTTTCCATTTTTCCACTGCCCCCCCCCCCCCCTATTTTTCCTATGCTGAAGTGAAATTATAAGATCTGGTTGGCCCACATAAGCTTCATTACATCACCTAATCTAAACAGCAAAAGGTCAGAACTGTTTGTCTCGTTTTCTTCTGCTCAGTAACAACCTGACTTTCATTACTTCTGTATGCCATTTGTGTAAGAGCCGGGCATCAGATTTCATGATTGCTATTTACATAATGTGATGTCACTCAGGAGAGGAAACAAACAGAAGCCCGTACAGGAGGAGGAGGAAGAGGAGGAGGGTGGTAGCCAGGGAAAAGTCACTTAGATGGTATATTTCTAAGCTACTTTGGCGGATAGAGAAACACGGGCACATGAGCGCCTTGCATGCAAGCAACACACTCCCAGATGAAACCAATATTCAGATGGAAATGTACAGTAACAGGATGCTTCTCTTTTAAAGACATCTGAGGTTTCCTTTTGACTTTCCTTTTTTTTTTTCTCCATGTGCTTATGTTAAAAAAAAAAAAAGAGGAAAAAAGAAGCATAGTAGCAGGGTAGAGTTTCAGGTTGTGAAAAGATGTGAGAGGGGATTGGCTGGGAGTCTGTGCTGTAGGAAGCCACAGGCTGTGAGTCTGGGTAAGCTGCAGACTGACCAGCCGACACACAGAAAGGACCGACAACATCAACTTCCCATTTTTCTCCCTCGCTGTTTTGAAATCAACTTAAACTGGCTCCACAGAGGCAATTTCAGTGTGAGAATGAGAGCAAAAAAAAAAGGCAAGTACCAAAGAGTTGGTCCTGATTGAGAGCTCTCCTTGATCTTATGTAGTAAACCGTTAAGAAGATTAAAAGCTCATTAAAAAGTGATTACTGTATATGCAGGAGCTCCATATATGAATCCAAGGTAATGGTGTGTATGTGTGTGTGTGGGGGTATCACTGGGCTGTGTGCCAGAGAATTCAGATGCAGAGTCAAAGTAGTAAAAGCAATTCACAAGATAAGATGTGCAAGACAGCGAGAAATAGAGCCTCAAGGAACCCTGAAAAGCAAAACACATTAATGATAAATTATTCCAAGGAAATGATCACATTTACTGTCCGTTTAATGGCTTCTCAACATGAGTTTACTTCATGAAACAGAAACACGAGGACAGAGTTTAGAGCTGATGGAGTTTCCGTGTTTCTCTTAAATCTCGCTCTTCGTCACGAGCATCTCTGATTCCCTCTTTGTCTAACCCGACACCCCCCCCGTGTTCTGTAAGCCCCTGATTGCAGTCACACTTTGATTAGCTGGAGGCGTTTTCTGCTGAGTCGAGCTGTTCTCCGCTAATAACACTAAAAGCCACAGGATGTGTATGCCACTGCGTAGCCTGGTTACCCCAAACACAAACTGACATAAGCAGCACGTATGGCCATTAAAGGAGTTTAACATTTGGGGAAATGTTCAGAGTTAGGAGAGGATATGTTTGCTAAATATGAAGTTATACTCCTTAGCTTAGCTTAGGCTGTAACAGGAGAAATGTCTAACAGTGTTCAGTCTGAAGATAGCAAAAACCACCTTCCTTTCAATTTGTTGTTACTTCTCATTTTGGCCCATCATCTCTACATTTTACATTTTTTTGTGTAACACTTGTTTCATCAACATTACTGCTGCATCGTCAGCAATATCTGATAATAACTGACTGTTGGAGGTGATCCAGGCATATAAAAAGGTAGTACACTCTTTTTAATTTTAAGGTTTTACACATCAGGACATCATCTGGTCCTTCCTGTTCTTTACTATGTTGCTTCAGCTCATCGTGGTTGATTCACAGCTTGCTTCAGGTTGAGGTCTGGACTTTTGCTTTTTCAACCTTTCTGATGTAGAGTTGCTGGTGTGCATGGCGTGATTGTGCTGTTTCATGATCCAGTTTTGGCCAACTGTCAGTCAGATGGCTTCACATTTGACTCTAGGATATTCTGGTACATTGAGGAGCTTATGGTCAACTCAGTCACTGCAACGTGCCCAAAAACTGTGGCTGCAAAACAACTCTAAATCATCACCTCACCATCACTGTGATGTTGGTATGAGGTGTTTGAGCTGATATGCTGTGGTGCTGTGCATTATGGCCAAACATCTCCTTTTTGGTCTCATTTAGCATGCTGACTGAGGCCTGTAGAGCCTGAGATGTAGCTCTTGGGGTTTTTTGCAGTTTCTGTGAGCACTGCACAGTCTGACCTTTGGGTGAACCTGCGGAGACGTCCATTCCTGCGAAGATTGTCTTGAATGTTTTCCACCTGTGAATGATCTTTCTCACTGCAGAACGATGGACTTTAAATTGTTTGGAAATGGCCTTATAACCCTTCCAAGACTGATGGGCAGCAATAATTCCTTCTTTAAGATCATTGCTGATTTCTTTCCACCTTGCCACTGTGTTAACGCACGCCTGAATGCTCCAGACCACCAAAGTGCCCACACCTCTGCTTTTACACTCGCTGACAATCAGTGAATCAAGTACATCTGATTAGCAGCACCTGGTTACTAATTACCCTCTTAACTCTTATGGAAGCAGTAAGGGTGTAGATAATTTTTCACATGCTGCATCTGCATTTTGGTTTAGCTTTTTGCTAAATAAATGATTACATGGTGTAATATGGCACGTGTAGTTGTTTATCTGAGGTTGTATTTTACCTTATTTTAAGACCCGCTAAAGACCAGATGATTTTTTATTATTTTCTGATATGTAAAACCTTAGAGTTGAAAGAAAATTGATCTTTTTCACAAGCCACATTTCTCTTCTATCATCGTGGACAATGTGAGTTCATCAAGCAATAAGATGGATGGGTTGACGCGAGCGTTCTGCTATATGCTCCTCAGCAAAATTCTCCACATCCCACCACTACTATTGCTGCTGTTATTACTCACAAATAGTCCTATGTTGGTCACACTGCTGTGAAGACACAGACTTCTGCAGCCCAGACACTGAACTGTTAGCAGCACGGCCATGCCTACACTACAGATCCAAGGAATTTTCATATGCCAAATCTCTCCCTCGGGCAACTGCATGTGATGCCCTCCACTCTGTATAAAACACTTTAATACTTGAGCAAGTTATATGAACAATTTCCCAATGCTCGGCTAAGCTGATTTACTGTTTGCAATAGCTTCATGTTTACAACATTAAGGTATCTCTAGCAAAACAGAAAATTCCTTTAATATATATGTAATTGCTTCCCTACAGCCACCCAGTATAATCTTTTCTGTGCAATAAACATGAAGACAACAGTCTTACTTTTCATCCATGTTGGCAGAGTTCCTTGGCGTGAACGGGACAATCTCATTGCCGGAGCTCTCCTTGTCTTCCGCAGCGCCATTCGCTCTGATGAACGGGTCCAGGTCGTTGTTGACTGAGGCTGGCGGTTTGGCGCCGCTCTCCAGGTTGAGCAGGTTGAGGTAGGACTCAGCACAGTCCACCTGGGTGGATGTGAGGGGTGAGGTTTCGAGCGGCCATGCGGGTGTGGAGGTGATGAGCTGGTCCAGGGTCTGACTGTAGTGATTCTTCAGATTTAAGGACAGGGACCTCGCTGATGCTGAAATTGAGCCACCAGATGACTGTTGGCCATCTGAGAAAAACAGAAAACACAGAAGACAAATCAACAGGGGGGATAATGAAATGAGTCACCTATAACCAGCATGTCGATTTTTTTATAATGGTTTGTTGCCTTTGTTAAGCTCTCTGATTCTCGTTACAGAAAAGGAGGTGCTCGTGTACTGCTCTCAGGCCAGCCACACCTGAGATTAGCAAGATTCTCTCTCAAAACAACATGACTGCTACAACTGTGACACACAATATCTCACATGCATAAGTATGTGTATGCAGAGATGCACAGCTCTGTCCAGTGAGCACAAGTGTGTGGTTATTCATTGTTAGTTTGGCCATTCTTTAAGGTGAAGAAGAATAAAGACTGTTTCCACTGTCTCACTGAGAAGTGTGAGATAATGCTGAGAGAAAATGTTTTTAAATCCAATGCACACAGTATGATTTATGCCACTGTGCATTATACAGAGCAGTGGTGGTGGGGTGCACAGCACAGTACGCGGTTGATGCATGGTTCTCGATCTTAATTTTCAAGCCTATATAAAAGCGCAACAGTCCATCCAACGTAAAATCTCATCTGTCAGCTTGGCACACAGTGAATCCTATTCACTTTGGTTTAATTTCTCCGGGCTGAATTGCTCAACAATTTATGCTGAAATATCATCTTCTATCACAACAAACACAACTGACAGTGTTGGCAGGCGGGAAATCAGTGAGGGAGCGTGGCGTGTGTCGTGACTTTCATCCACGGGTCAAAAAAAAAAAAAAGGAGTGAGCAATCAGGACTGCAGCACACGGATAACCTGACCTGACACAAATAGCTCAAAAGGCAACATGCTGTTCCCACCAGTCACTTACCGTGTCCATTAGCTTGTGGCTCCTGTTGTGGCTGCCCCGGTTGTGTTATTTTCAGGGCGCGCGCCTCCAGCTCTTTCAGCTGCTGCACGAGCAGGGTCAGGTGTTGCAGCAAATCCCTGTTCTGCAGCAGCAGCTGGTGGACGCGGGCCTGAGCCTCAATGCGAGCAGCGGTCTCTGCTGCCATCTGATCTTTCAACAGCTGTACCTGTAATAAGAACAAAGGCCAAGGTGTGTTTGTTTGAGTGGGAACATTTCTGACCTGAACATGCAAAATGGAAATGTAAACAGTGTTCTTATACCTCGCCCACATCATAAGCGCCAGACAAAACTGGATTTATGTTACTTTCTGTATCTATAATTATAATTATATATGTATATTATATTATAATTCTGTATCTATGATCCTAAGAGTGAAATGGTAAGTAGTGATGGCTATTTGGGTTTATCACTGACTAAGTGGTTGATTCAGGAGGGTTACTACATTTAAATGTTTTGTTATCATCATTTGTTTGTCTATATTTCAGCACAGGTTATGTGATATTAATCCGCAATAGCAGTCCTTCCATTACTGTGTCAGTGCTGCCCTCTAGTGGTGCAGCATCAGTGTGACACATACAAGGAGGCACAGGTAGCCTCTGATGCTGTTCTTACATTATGCATATGACCCCCCCCCCCCCCCCCCCCCCCCCCCCCCCCCCCCTCCATGCACACACACAGAGTTTTCAATAAGTGCTTTTCATGCGCACGTGTGTGTGTATGGGTGTGTGTGCCTGTCTAATGCTGTATACCATGCATGCTGTATCCTGTGTGTGTGTATGATTCTTACCTGAGCAACAGCCACCTGTGTGTGCTGCTGCTGCTGCTGCAGTTGCTGCTGAAGAAGCTGCAGGTAGTGCTGTGACGCCAGCGGAGTAAGAGACGGCGAGCAAGGCCTGCTGGGAGTAATGCCTCGGGATGTCACGGTGAAGAGTGACCTTCGTTCAAAGTCCTAACCCCAGACAAACAGCACAGAGAGAAAGAACACGTTTTCACTTATGGGGTGGTTTAAGATGAAGGTATACTCCTGACACCACATCAAAGGCGCAGTGGTTTTCAGTGTTGAGCCTTCAAAACCCACAGTGCTGCTATTGTTTTATCCTAACTACATAACAGGACCTATTTATAGACCTTGCACAGACGAATGCAATTACCAAAACTAGCAGGATAGAAACTTCCCTGTTCTGAGTCCCAAAGACCAAGACTGCCATCCGCTGAGCTCCAGGGGGCACCCTGCTGTAACTCCACTTTTATAAGCTGTAAGCTCATCTATAAGCTCATTACCATATCATCTTCTTTTCGTCTCTTTCCATCCTCCTCCATCTCTTCTACAGTACATTTTTTTTTTGAAGATTTTCCAGATGATCTCTGGTAGCACAAAAATTACCTGGAGAAACAGGACGTTCCTTAAGTTGCTTTTCACTTCACCTCCTGCCTTGCATAAAAAGCAGGGCAGAGCAGTCACAGGTTTCTGCATATGGGGTATCAGCAGTCACGAAGGAAGTTTGGGCTTTAGTGTGTCTTTCTATGTGTGGTGATGGTTTCATGACAGAACATACATACAAAACATGAAATTTGTATTTGTATAATTTCACCAAGCGTTTTTACTAAAATGAAAATGTAATGGGCACATCTCACCACTAGAGGGCGAACAGAACACTGGAATGTACCTTCAATTGGTTGCATTTTCATGAAAGGGACCTCATTAAGTTA
This sequence comes from Archocentrus centrarchus, assembly GCF_007364275.1. Taxonomy (NCBI): domain Eukaryota; kingdom Metazoa; phylum Chordata; class Actinopteri; order Cichliformes; family Cichlidae; genus Archocentrus; species Archocentrus centrarchus. The sequence continues at coordinate 6,238,095 of NC_044357.1, read as the reverse complement.
CATTAAAGAGTTTTTAGATTCAGATTTATCAATATAATTGAAATCTATTTGATTATGTGATGTAATCTTTAAGACACAGTAAGGTAAGTAAAAACAGTTACTTTCACCAGTTCTGACACTAATACCTAACAAGATGTCTGCACATCACAATTACATTACATTACATTACATTGTAGAATCAACTAGCAACTGAGCAATAACCTATAGTGATCAGAACTTTATGAACACAATGTTTTCTGTCTCAGTTTTGTTCATTTTATACAAGAGTATGTCTGTGTAGGTTCTCTATCATGCAGGTCATGATAGTCCCTAGAATTCACATTTTGTATGCGAGGTGAAACGTCTTCCAGTTGCCTTTTTCAAGCTCCAGAGAGTTTTACACAAGGAATTTCCATTTTGCACGGTGGTGTAGCGGTTAGCACTGTTGCCTCACAGCAAGAAGGTCCTGGGTTTAACCCACCATCTGGCCGGGGCCTTTCTGTGTGGAGTTTGCATGTTCTCCCCGGTTACTCCGGCTCCCTCCCCCACAGTCCAAAGACATCCACTTAGGGTTAGGTTAAATAGTGATTCTAAATTCCCATAGTGTGAATGGTTGCCTGTCTCTTTGTGTTATCCCTGCGACAGACTGGCAACCCTGCCTCTCACCCTATGGCGGATAGGATAGGCTCCACCCCCCCCACAACCCTGAATTGGATAAGCTGAAGAAAGTGGATGGATGGATGGATGGATGGATGGATGGATGGATGGATGGATGGACGGATTGATTTCCAGTTTAGTTTGTGCCCTTCTTGGTAGTTTTGAAGTTGATGGAAATGAGAACAAAAAATGATATGTCACATGTTTCAAGTCTACAGCTCAAACCTAAGTAGTAGCCAACAGTCAGGCTAAGATACACTGAATAGCTACATTGTGTTTAGAGCTTGTTTTTAAATACAGGCTTGGCTAATTGTTTCTTAGTGTCTGCAACCAAGTCAGTGCTGTCCATGCAAACTACAGGCAACTGTGGAAATGTGCTCACTACTCACTACCCGGTTGGGGAATACACATTTTTCCCAAGCAACCAGAGGTTGCCAGAGGGTTGCCGACCTGTCTTAAGGTCTGTGTGACTACGGCCTAAAATTATGATCTATAAGTAAAATTGCATCACAGTGGCCATGTCCATCTTTAACACACAGCCTATTGAACAAAACTATTTCACTCTTCACTTACTTATGAATTCAAGATAAGACTTTTTAAAGTTAATAACATACTTAAAATGGAAACTTATCCAGCTCCCTCCAGCAGAAAAGCTTGCAAGTGATGAGAAAATAATAATTATTTTCTAGTCTAACAAAAGATATATACTCAAAAAAGAATTTGATTTAACAGGTCAGATGGTCTTGGAGGTGTTCATGTTCATTTCTTTCCCATCCTTGTGGTGTGTGTTAACAACCTCCATTTCAAGTACCAGCACCTCTATTATTATCTTTACTACAGTCTTTATTTCTGATATCCAAATCTCTCATTATTCCTTCCCTCATCTATTTATTTATTCTTTGCTCACTCGCTCTTATTCCCTCCTTGCTTATCTTCATGGTACAGATGTTGGTGAACCCCTCAATGGGATTATGGTGGCATTTCTCAGGAAATCAAAGGGAACACGTTGGCTTTTTGGGATTAAGTGTCCCCCTTTACCCAGCCAGCAAAAATATTCAGGTTCCCCGCTCCTATTGCACTCTCCCTCTTTCAGTAGCATGATAACAACTGTGTCTACCACACTGGCTGTGGTGACAAATCCAACGGAACACATCATAACACACCAAAGCCTTCGCATCTTCTCATCCTATTGCTGTCAAAACATTAAAGAAAGATCATCGTCAGCTTCTAATTTCATAGGGATTCAAACTCTGCCAAATGTTAAACACAGTCAAGCAAAAATGTAGTTTTCTTTCACATCATGCAAGAGTGATCAGGTTATTTTATACCTACAGTAGACTGCCAAATAGCAGCTGTTATTAGTCATGAAGAGCTGCAGTCAGTGATGTGGTCAGGTACTGCAGTAGATGAGAAAGCACTATACTGCACTAGCTTAGTTCAATGAGGCGTTTGGCAGTGCTATGCCTAGATTATAGTATCAAAACACCACCAGGGCCAAAGCAATGAATCAGAGTCGACGCCCTGCAGCTACAAAGGCTGAAGCAGTTTGGTGCAAAAGTGAAAGTCATCATTACAGCGTGAAAGCTGCTGCCTCACCCCCACTGCCAGTGTCAGAAACAAAATGGCAACTTTCACCTCACAAATATGGTGGAAATATACTGCCACATTAAACACTGGTGTTTATAGTATGGGTTTGTGAATGTGAGGCTGCCCTTGTAAGGGAATTGTGCTTGTCAAGCATGACAACATTTTTGGCACAGTAAAAGAGTTTGTAGGCTTCAATAGAAGTGCTCAGGAAATCGCCTCTCCCTGCACTCTTCTTAAGTAGGCACTGGGTGTGCTGTGTCTGACAGTTTTTGTCATTTTTAGAAACAAACAGGCTCTTATTATCACCAGGATTGTGCTGATGAATTATGCCAATAAAGGCAGGATTTTTTTTGTAGTTTGTTTCCTACTGGTGCATTAAATCAGTATTAGAATTAATCTAAAATTTATATTAAATTTATTGTGCTTCTCAATAGTATTCAAACTAATGTGTGCATCAACTTGTTATGGTAGGTAGTTTGAAATAAAGCACTAACAGAGCAAGGGATTTTTAACATAGCATTTCTATACATACTAGTTTTCTGAGGAAAGCATAAATATTTCTATTTGCACACAATAACAGAATTATTTCAGAAAAAACTAAAATGACCAGGGTCAATAATATTAGTCCCCTGTTAAACTGACCTTTTTTATTGAGCTATAGCACAAACACAACCACAAACTGAGTTATCTTCCAATTTACACACAGTATAACAACTTGAGCGAGGGTTTGAGCTGTCACTTGAGAAAGCATCATCAATAAAACAAAATAAATCTGTTTAGACTTGAGAAAAAGAATCGTTGATGCTCACAAAGCAGGAGATGGATACACAAAGTTATCACAGCGTTTCCAAGTGTCAAGAACTGGAGTGAGAAGTATGATCAAGAAATTCAAAGAGTGCCACACAGTACAGTACAAGCCTGCAAGAGGCAGGAAGTGAAAGATTTCAAAGACTCTGCAAAGAAAACTCAAGAGAGACGTGTCTAAAGAGCCAAGGACGACTGCCAAGACTCCAGTGAATGACCTAGTCGGAAATTGTAGTCTCAAAGAAGACAATCACTACAACCCTGCACAGGAATGGACTGCTCCACTGCACCAAAACTTCACTTCTGCAGAAGAGACACCTTCAAGCCAGACTGAAGTATGCTAAAGACAACCTGGAGAAAGATTATGCACACTGGAAGCGCATCCTTTGGTCAGATCAGACCAAACTAGAGCTCTCTGGTGAGGTACAGCTTATGTTTGGCAAAAGAAAGGGACAGACGTACAACCCAAAGAACACCGTCCCCACAGTGAAACATGGTGGTGGGAGTATTATGCTGCGGGGATGCTTCAGTGCGTCTGGAACTGGGGCTCTCGCCACGGTGGAAGGAATCATGAAGAAAGAGGTATATGTGAAGGTTTTGAAAGAAAACCTCAAGCAGTACTGCAATAATTTTAGAAATAATTTTGTTTGTGTGGAATGTAACATAATGTAAGCATCCAGAATAAATTAGGATCTTTGGAAAAGCTGTTTAAAAGCACTTGGGAAATTTCATAGGGGGACTAATAATTCTGTCCTCATCTATACAGCTTTCATAGCCTAGCCTATTCTGCTAGTTAACCCAGCTTTCTAGTTGGAATACAAAGTTAGAACGATGGCTCCTCACAAAGGGAAATATATCTTAAAATGCAAATGACTGGCAACACCACTCTGGTTTTGAAAACACAAAACAGTGTAACAGATAAAATATCCTGTGCTTGTCATTTATAATTTGACAAACACGCTGCTGTATTAGGGCTGCAGACGTGCCTGACATATTAGGGCTGCAGACCCCTAATATGTCAGGCACGAGCACTGCCTGGTCCAGCCTCGTCCTACAGTATCTCACCATGATAGTCTGTCCAGGTTTGACGACGTTGAGTTCAGCCAAGCTCTGCAGAATTTCGCTCACCGCCTTCTCACACAGAGAAGCAGCAGCTGCAGGAGCTTCCCCTGCTCGCCTTCCCTCGTGTTTGCTGTCCTGCTCTTCTTCCCCTCGCTCTGCTCCTGTCAGTGTACGACCTGTGGAGGAATACACAAATGGCACAAGATCATCTCCACATATATACTACATACGTTATATCGTGACCTTACTCGAAAGCTCTGATATGTCCAAATTAAAGAGGAATTTACTGAACAAACAATTTATCAAATACGCCCAGAACTCTACATTAATGCTATTTTGAGCACACATATACCTACCCAATATGAATAGCTCTATGATGCCAGATAACCTTTCAGTCACTCTGAAAATTACACTCATTACATGTAACCTGGTTCATCTCCAGCCTGTGTACAAACCCTTGGTACACAGAGAACCAGTTGTGACACACACAGTGAAGAAATGGTCTGAGGAGACTGAAGAAGCTCTGAGAGACTGCTTTAGCTCCACTGTGTGGGAAGAGCTTTGTGCCCCTCATGGGGAGGACATCGACAGCATCACGGACTGCATCACTGATTACATCAATTTCTGCGTGGAAAACACTGTGCCCACCAGGAGGGTACGGTGTTTTTCAAACAACAAACCCTGGATCAACTCTGAAATAAAGGCTCTCCTGAAGGAGAAGAAGAGAGCCTTTAGATCAGGAAATAAGGAGGAGCTGAGAGCCGTGCAGAAGGATCTGAGAAGGAAAATCAGGGATGGAAAAAACATCTACAGGAAGAAGATGGAGGACCAGCTACAGCAGAGCAACATCAGTGGGGTTTGGAGGAGTTTGAACTCAATTTCAGGCCACAAACCAAGCCCTAGGGTTGTGGGAGACTTAGAGTGGGTTAACAACCTGAACCAGTTCTTTAACAGGTTTGACCAGCAACCCACCCCTCCCCCAGCCCAGTCCCCCCTGCTGTCAGCCCCACCATCTTTAATGACTGCCAACCTTTCTTCTTCTTGGGACCTCACACCTCTCAGCTCTCAGCCATCACCCACCCCCTTCACTTCTGAGGACTCCATCTCACAACCCCCATCCCCCACCTCCATCTTGTCCCTCTCAACTCATCATGTGAGGAAGGAGCTACGTAAGATCAAGGTGCGAAAGGCTGCTGGTCCAGACGGCATCAGCTCCAGGCTCCTGAGGTGCTGCGCAGATCAGCTGTGTGGCATCATGGGATACATGTTCAACCTGAGCTTGAAGCTGGGGAAAGTACCACAACTGTGGAAGACCTCCTGTGTGGTACCGGTACCAAAGACCAAACATCCAAAGGATCTTAGCAGCTACAGGCCGGTAGCCCTGACATCGCATCTAATGAAGACCCTCGAGAGGCTGGTCCTCAACCATCTACGCCTCATGGTGTCGTCTTCGTTGGACCCGCTGCAGTTCGCCTACCGGCCTGGCATCGGGGTGGATGACGCCATCATCTACCTCCTGCACCGAGCTCTGACCCACCTGGAGAAGCCTGGAAGCACTGTGAGGATCATGTTCTTTGATTTCTCCAGTGCTTTTAACACCATCCAGCCAGGACTTCTGAGAGACAAGCTGGAACTGTCAGGAGTGGACCACCACATCTCCGAGTGGATACTGGACTACCTCACTGACCGCCCACAGTACGTGAGGACACAGGGCTGTGTCTCTGACAGGCTGGTCTGCAGTACGGGGGCCCCACAGGGAACTGTGCTGGCACCGTTCCTCTTCACCCTCTACACTGCAGACTTCTCCATAAACTCCCCACGCTGCCATCTGCAGAAGTTCTCTGACGACTCTGCCATAGTTGGCCTCATCACAGGTGAGGATGACTCAGAGTACAGACAGTGGACTCAGGACTTTGTGGACTGGTGCCAGCGGAACTACCTCCTGATCAACGCCGCTAAAACCAAGGAGCTGGTGGTGGATTTCCGCAGGCGCAGACCCACCACACGGACACCGGTGAACATCCAGGGAGTGGACATTGAGATAGTGGACTCTTATAAGTACCTGGGTGTTCACCTAAACAATAAACTGGACTGGACTCACAACACTGATGCGCTCTACAGGAAGGGTCAGAGCAGACTCTACCTGCTGAGAAGGCTGAGGTCTTTTGGAGTGCAGGGGACACTCCTGAAGACCTTCTATGACTCTGTGGTGGCATCAGCCATCTTCTATGCAGCAGTATGTTGGAGCAGCAGCTTGTCTACAGCTGAGAGGAAGAGGATAGACAAGCTCATCAGGAAAGCCAGCTCTGTCCTAGGATGTCCTCTCGACTCAGTGCAGGTGGTGGGAGACAGAAGGACTCTGACCAAAATAACATCACTGATGGACAAGGTCTCCCATCCCATGCATGAAACTGTTGCTGAGCTGGAGAGCTCCTTCAGTGACAGACTGCTGCATCCTAAATGCACAAAGGAGCGTTACCGCAGATCCTTCCTCCCAGCAGCTGTAAGACTTTATAACCATCACTGCTCCCAACAAAAACCACAATAGCCTACACAATGTAGGATAATATATAATATACTGTAAATAGTCCGGCACATCATGCACATTGTATATAGTGTTATTATTATTAGTAGTATTAAGGTTAATATTGTTTGTTGATTTTATATATATTCTTTTCTTAATAGTGTGAATTATTATATCTTTATTTATATTTATAATAACTGCGGCTGCTGTTACACCCAAATTTCCCCTCTGTGGGACAATAAAGGCTGTTTCTTCTTCTTCTTCTTCTTCGTAACACTGGCAATCATGTTTTTTCTCCAAAGACCTGAAAGCTGTAATTATGGGAATCTTTCCCACTGCTTCCCCCCATCCTACATGAAATGTATCCAGCACAAGGCCTCGGAAAACACTCAAACACTACACATTATCTTAATGTTGCTCCTTAAGAGTTTTTTTATGTGAATTAAGAAAAAAAATTGAAGGAAATGCACCTAAGTCAGCATGCTAATTAAAGCGTTTAGATCAAAGCACAGCTGAGATTTATTACCTCATTGCTCAGCTGAGCAGCAGGTGTCAGCAGATTGTAAAACAGGAACTAAACTCTAAAATGAGTTATTAGAAATTAAACCATAAATACATCATCCTAATGTAGTATTTGCTATATTTAAATTATCCAGTGGGTAGTAAGCTGAAGCCTGTCTACAATGGCAAAATTGTGAATGGCAGATAACAGTAAACTCCATCGTGTCGTCCTCACCGTGGCTGCTGGGCTCCTCTGTTGACTTGTCACTTTCTCCATCAGCCTGTCCGTCAGCGTCCTGCTCAGCGTGCTGCAGACTGAGCTTGTGGCACACCTCAAACGCCTGACCTACTGTCCGCACAATACGCATGGCCTGCGTCTGCCAAGGAAAACAGGGAGATTAGAAGGTAACATGTCAATGCTTAGAGCAAAAGTATTCGGTAGTTTTCCCTCTACCAAACAACACAGTGAGTCTGCTTCCCTGATCAGCTTAATATGAGTTTTAACTGTGAATTCTTAGTAATCTTTGTGAAAATTCTAGATTCCTGAAGAAGGAGCTATGCTGTTGTAATCTTTGTCCTTGAGTGCATCTGTTCTGTATTCACAGCATGCTGTGGCTCTGGTAAGCCACCACAAATTGAATTTGAAATAAAATTTAAAACCAAATATCTGATATCACAGCTGATGTCATCAGAAAATTACTTTTTGAATAAAACAACAAAGTGAAAAACACAGAATATTAAACTACCAGACTCACTGCATTCCTCAGGGTGTTTTCTTTCTTCTACCTACAAAGGATATGCGCTTATATCCAAGCTAAGCTAAACCTGCTGGCTCTAACTTTATATGTCTCTCACTATCATAGATCCATAATAAACTTTTCATGTGTCTGCTTAGAAGGTGTGTGTGCCAACTCAAAGTGTACCTTCTTCTTTGATTTGAAGACGTTGCATCTGAAGGAATTACTGGAGCCATCTCTTGCTATGTAGCTGAAGATCTTTAAGTCCTGGGAGTCATGTGATACGTAGAAAATCCTGAAAACATAACAGCTGATTAAAAAACTTTGTGCACACAAATCTAAAAATGCAAAAAAAACCCAAAACAAACAAAAAATCCTTTTAAAACACGTTTCACAAAATCTTTACTATTAACCTCTTAACAAACCTCCTAATTACATAAATAAACATGCAGTTTATTTATAAATAAAGTTACAATTTAACCCATGTCCAAACAATATAATATGTTGCGTATATGTAGAAAACTTTAAAGGCGTTTAATTGGTGAGCAACAAAGAGTCATCTTTTAAGTAACTGACTCAATATGAAATTTGAAGAAATGTCTCATTCTGTTCAAAAATGAATAAAAAACAGCAAAACATTTTATTGACTGAGATTAGCTATTTGCTAATCTGCCAGTGATTCAGAATTGGCAGTTATAATGGCTTTATAAAGAGACAAGAAACACCCTTCAACCATTTTATTAGTGCTGACATTACATAGTTTGTCCACCAGAGGGCATATCACAAACACAACAATCAGCTGACTTGGGCCACAGCACAAATGAGTAAATAAATAACTACAGGACAAATGAAAGGGAAATCTATTTATGTTTTGCATCTAAAAGAAAAAAGATAATGGCCGATATATGAATATCAGATTTTTTAATCACCAAAAATCCTATTTCAGGAGGAGCCACTAATCAAGGAGAAATTTAAAATGCTATTTAAAGTGCTTTTTCAAAAATACTTGCTACTACACTGTTGTGTTTTATACTGTGCATATATTGTGACATGGCTGATTGCATCCTTGTCAGAAAACCTCCACTGCTAGCAGGAGGTGAGGACAGAATCATTTATTTCTTTTTCTCACTGACTTCTTTTGATTTGTGCTCTGGCTCAATAAAAAGCTCAGTTTTGCAGGAGCTAATAGTTTTGACCCTGGTAATTTGTGTATGTGTGTGTGTGTGTTTTTTTTTTTTTTTTTTGCGTGTGTGCAAATTGAAATAATTTATGCTTTCTCAAGAAAACTAGTACGTTTAATTCTGTGTTGAAAATCCCTTGCTCTATTAAAAAAGCACTTGGGAAAATTTTGACAAAAACATTCAAATTCAAAGGCGGGCTAATAATTTTGTCCTCATTGGTATCTCTGTAGCTCCACTGGGAAGCAGGCAAACAAAATACAATGACCTATTGCTCAAAAGCACACGCGTACACACAGAAGCACAAGCAAGGATAATTACATTTAACACACGCCAAGTCCCTTGATGAGGTGTGGTTTTGCCAAATGAGATCCTCCCACAGATTTATGCATAATTTGCAAACACCTGCACACAAATCAAGCTTACTTCTACAAGCATCTGATACGTAGAACAATTTTAACACGTTACAGTTAAATTGCTGCTAGATTCGTGGGAGTGACTGACATCTTAGCCTGCCCGCTGATGACTCACTTACTAGCTCCATAATCAGCTTGCACAGAGAAGCTGTATATCAGCTGAGATACTTTGACATACGTAAACATTGCTATATGTTTATTCTGGAAAGAAAAGATTAGAAATAAAATCTGAGAGTACAAAAAATAAATTCAATCAACTACAGAAACATGTTTCACCAGCTATAATGCATGTATAAGCCACCACCTATATATTATGAATGTAGCCTCATTTTCCATATATAGCACGTTCAAGCCCATTATGTATAGTAAAGTACATGTAAAGCATGCAAAAGCTGCATCCACTGGGAACAAGCTGGAGGAAAATATCCACTGAGACGTGTACGGTTTGTAGTCTACTCAAAGTAATTACTTTGGGTAAAGCATAGATCGAGATGCAGAGTGCAAAGAACAGACTGTACTGAATATCAGACAGCTTTATCCTCCGGGTCTGTAGCAGGAAACGCAAAGATGAGATTTTACTGCTTGTTTATTTATGAACATGTGAATTCGTTTTGAGAGGTGCAACTGACCTGTATATTGGATCATGCATGATCAGCATTTTGCTCTCGTCCCATGTCCATTCCTTTCTCTGTGCATGAAAAAAGATATCCTTTTATCAGTTCGAATATAATATTGGTGGTTCATTTCTGAATCCAGGAGAAAAATGCTCCCTTTGGACTTTAGTGACTTGCCTTCTGTTTCTTCCTCATCATCACCTTGACCCCATCCGCAGACACCACAATGCTGACCTTTTTCTTCTTGATGTTCTTGGCCTTGAATTCGTACTAGGAAAGTAAATGATAAGAAGCAGATCAGAATATTAATCATGCATACACAAACAACACCTTTTCTTTTCTGCAAGATACTAAGTCACAGGTGAAAAATGAGACTGCCCCACATAATACAGTTTTAACTACAGTAACCATTAGACTGCACAACAGCAAATGATAAAAAAAATAAAGCTTTTATCCCAATTTCTTAATTTCATCTGCTCAGTTGCAGGTGACGGACACTTTATTTGGTACACCTGCTCAACCTGAAAAAAAAGTTGCCTGGTCTGGGATACGGCAATACCCTTAATTTTGATCTAGAAGTATTTTTGTAATTTTCTGCTAATTGACAAATCAGAAAATTCACTCTGAGATTTTGTTTCATATTTGACATGCAGTCACATTACATACATATATTAACAATTCCAGTGCTTCAATGAAGTGAGAGGTGCCTTGCTTTGGCAGGGTGGCTGCATTAAGAGGACAATCTATCAGCATTAAAACAAAATTGGCAGTGCACTTTAATTTATCAGCATCTTTAATGGCTCGGCAGCTCGCAATAAGAATTCTGATCAAGTCTGATAAATATCTGCAGCCAAGGGGGGGAAAAAAAAAAACATTGCAGAAGATCTCGCAGACAAAACAGTACAATGCAAGTCGAGTACTTTGAGTATCATGTTCTAGATGCTGTGGCCTTGCACAGCTGAACCACATCTCTTCTTAGAACCCAAACTATGCTACTAAATTAAACAACATTTAAGTACAGTACAAGGCCTTGGGTATGGGTTTGTCTCCATTCTGTTTGCTGAGAGCTACACAACAGCTGCGTCTGCACTGAGTGACTAACATATTTCCACCTCATCAGCTGGCCAGGCACTCTGCTGAGGAAGTTCGCAAGTCTTGCCTGTCGACTCAGATCAGTTTTAAATAAGACGTGACTCTTGTTACCTGTCAGCTATAATGGCCTGCAGTGGGACCACAGGCCACATCCATCTATCTTGTCATAAAACACTTTGATACCATGGTTTTTTTTTTTTTAAAAAAAAAGCAATTTTAAATTGCTGACATGATGGATGCAGACTGTGTATGTAAAATATTAATCTTCTATTTTGTTGACAGGATACACACTGAAATGTTAGGGTTATTGCTGAGCAGCCTACTAAAGTTACTTTTAGCGATAACACTGGTTACATTACGTTAGTTTAAGAACTTTATTTAACATTAGTCATTGCAAACATCACAGTTTTTGCAGTGCCATGTGTCATTTTTCCTGTGCTGGTTTGCGTCCTTCTTCATCTTCAGCACATAAGGTTAGACCCGCAGACATTGTAAAACATGGATGTAGCATCTGGGTCATAACAATGAAGCCGATGTGGAAGTGTCTCAAACCTATATTTTATCTGAAGGCCACCAGATGGTGATAGCTGTGGTTGCAAAAAAAACCAAACAAACCTGTGATCATATAGAAGTCTGTGGAAAAATGGCCGTCTGTCTTAACCCCTGTAAACACTTTCCTGCAGAGTTTATGGGCTGAGATCACAGTGAAAAAAAAAAAGTCTATTTTTTAAATTTTGGTCATCAAAATGGAGAATTATCTATAGTATGCTTCTTGGCTACTGACCTATGATTGACAAGTCAATGAGCAAACGGTTTCACAGCCAGACCCACACTTTCTCGTCACATCCAGTTTAAAAACCAAGATGGCGACGGTGAAAATCTCGAGGCCTCAGAAACCGATGGATGGGATCACTGGAGCTACGTTCATCTTGTACACTGTCTGTGGATAGACTAGAACACTTGTAGGTGTATGCTGCCACCATCTGAAAGAAATGTAGCCTTGGCATAAACCTACAGCACTGCCCCCCCCCCCCCCCCCCCCCCCCCCTCCCCTCAAATTTTGGTATTGAAAGGCATCACAAGTATCGGTTCTAGTGACATCTCTAAAAATACAAATTAATAAATTCAGGCTTAGTCGATTAAATGTCTTTGCTCTGAAACTGCTAGAACAATGAAACATGATGACAACAGTTCAACATATGGAAAGACGCCTCTGCAGAAATGTATACTGTTCTCTGGATGTCGCAGAACAACATGACTTGAACACGCAACACCTACAAGGTGTAGCCAGAGCAGGATTTATTTATTCATTGCAAAAGTTAGACCTAATCGCCCTATGACAGCTGCGATAGGCTCCAGCGCCCCCGTGACCCTGAAAAGTATAAGCGGAAAAGAATGGATGGATGGAAAAAGGTAGCACTACAGGAAAAAGTTGAAAAATATCAATTTCCAGGTCCAATTTATAGAAAAAGAAAAGAAGCAGGCGGCTCATCCAGTGAGTTTTCCGGACCACGGTAAATGCTCGGTCTTTACCAGTGCCAAAAGTAACTTTGCTATATTATCTAGCAAACGTGACTGGACTTCAGCCAGATAAATAAGTAAAAAGAACGAACGAGAAGAGAAAATGAGATGTTGGCGTGCAAAATAAATGCAAGAATCGAGACAAGGAAGGATAAGAAGCCTAAAAAATGGAAGAGAGAACATGGGAGAAGAAGTGAGCAGATAGAAAGAGACAGCTGGAAAGGAGGTGAAGAGACAACCATCGTTATGTAAGCACCCCCTGGAAACTGTGACCTTTTAATTCAGCTACACAATGACGGCATGTAACAATTAGCTGAGCATTATGAAGTCAAGACCTACCAGAAACGATTATAAGATAGATTTGTGTTGTATTGTTTCTTTGTTTTTTGGGAACTTTGGATGTATTCACACTCTGTGACTGCCCACAGACTGAGAGTAAATAAATGTCAGGACTTGACGAAGTCATTTCTTGTCCCCCATTTTCCATGTTTTTGTACTTTGTTTCTTGATCATTTTCTGCTTGCGTCTATATGCCCTGCTCTCTCAGCCCTGGATCCATGGTGATTAAAGTTTCAGTCTCTAATTATACAGAACGGAGTCCTGAGAGAGCTGATTAAACAGAGAATAGGTTTTTAAAGAGGAAGAAGGGACAGAAATGCGCCGCAGAGACACAGAGAGAGACGAGACTCGAGCCAGGATTCAAAAACAAGGACTGTTGCAGGAATGGAGGTGCTTCGAGCTAAATGTTAGTAATGCATCCTTGGTGTTCACAGTTACACTCTAGCATCATGAGGCTGGTGTTTCGTCATAAACCAGAACTTAAAAATGTCATCTGTTTGTTCTGGGGGAAGCAAAGTGTGTACAAAATCACTTGTAATGAAGTAGTATGCAGTATATACAGAACACACAACTCTTATGACAATGAGTAAACCATTTCAGCTTGCGAGCCAATGTTACCAAAGTCCTGAAGCTAACAAAAGGAACTTCTGCCAGTTTTTTAGGGTTCCAAGGCCTGACACGTCATCTGCAACACCAATCTAATGCACGAGTGAGGGATCCAAAACAGAAAGAACAAAAACGCCTTCCATTCATTGATCTCCACTGTGGTCTGATAACTGCTGGCAAAGACAGGAGACAGGAAACTACCTTTACTTGCACAAGGATGTGAGAACACTCACGCAGCTCATTTATAATTCACAGTTTATGCCAGCATTATGGTGAAGCAAAGTGGGATTTTACAACTTCATCCAAAGTATGAAATTTTTATATTTTCATTGCTTAAGTGCAAAGTGTTTTGAAATATTAAGGCTTTTAATGCACTTGCATTGTTATGGTTTGCCCCGGTATCAACAGCGGAGCAAACAATTAAAAGCTCACGACACAACACCGGTAGCATATGCTACCCTTTAAAACCCTCAGCACGATCCAGGGAGGAGCCTAGTTCACTTCAGCGCGCTGTTTATGGATGCCGAAACTTTGTGAATTAGGTTAGAGAAATTTAGCTTACCAGATTTACAAACTTATGACAGGAATAATATATGAGATGTAATGAAAGGTGCATGACTAATGAGCTAAAATGCTTGCTTCAAAGACTCAGCTTTCAACCATAAAACTTTACTTACAGTGCTGACAGTGAGTGTTGGAGTACCACAGCAATGTAAAAGCTTAAGGCTAACATACTGAGAGCATTTATTTCAAACCTTTCTCCCGCCTGGATGTGAGCATTTAAGCCTTCAGACTCATCAGTCTTCCCAGACAGCGTAACAAATTCCAGTCAGCGTTTCCCCCCTGCAATCTATTATGGAAGTGTCAGACAGAATAGTGATGGAAGTTGCTATGTGCACAAAATGAGGAAGGGAACACTCACTCTCGGTAGAACATTTCAGTCCAGTGTTATTTTTATTTTATTTTTTTGAGTTAGCTATTTTACAGCAGAGAAACACACAGCACGATCAAACCAAAGGAAAGAGAAGATCAATCACTTTTTATTAGGAACATCTGAACAAGTCAAGACAAAAAAAAAAAATCATATGGTCACGGAGCATTTTTAATTTGTGAGTAATTAAATATTTAATAGTTGAAGCTAACATGAGCCGCAGCCAGATCAGATACTTTCAATGCCTACAGATTGATACAAAAACTTCAGAAAATAGCTTTAATCTCTAAGATAATCTATTCATGTGGTTTTGAGGGTAGTAATGTTATATATAAATATAACATTACTACCACCACTTTGGCCCAGACTGAGACATCTCAGCAGCTACAGGATGGATTACAGTGGGTTAGACATTCACATTCTCCAGAAGACAAATCCTGTTGAATTTCTTAAATGTCCCTCAAGCATCACTGTGATGCTACATTTTTTACTGTCATGTCTACTAGACTTTGACTTGGCAATCCTGACTATCCAGGCCAATCAGCTGCACCTTTTGTTCAGTGTTAATGAGCAACTGTTATACTATCCACTAAGCAAATGTGATAAACATTATCTAAACATCTGTTTCTCTTTGGAACAATCTCACCGCTGTAGCACATACTGTAGAAAATCTCTACTAAACCATTACATTACTGTAAATACAGATGTCAGAGACATTATACTATTACAGATCCCTGCCACTTAAATTCATTCTGACTGGTGATCCTCTGGAAAAATTGTGTAATGCCAAAGATGGTGGCTGAATGACAAGGGTCACGTTTCTTCATCAAAAAAGCCATTTGTCTCCTTCACGAACCACAAAAGAAATTAAGCTTGTGATGTGGCACCGATTCATGTGCATGCTAGTAAAATATAAAAAGATCAATTTATACGTTGATATATAAGTGCCATATCACATAATCAGTGACATAGCAATGCTGGGCGTTTGACAGAAAGAGTGACGTGTCAGCCTCCGATGATGCTTTTTTCAGAAATTTTAATATTGAAAATTTGCTTAAAATATTGTGATATAATTTTGAGGCTATATCATCCAATTCAGTTAAATTAAATTTTAATTACATAGTGCCAAATCACAACAACAGTCACCTCAAGGCACTTTATATTGTAAGGTAAACACCCTACAATAATACAGAGAAAAAGCCAACAATCAGATGACCCCCTATGAGCAAGCACTTGGTGAGAGTGCGAAGGAAAAACTCCCTTCCCTAACAGGAAGAAACCCACAGCAGAACCAAGATCGCCCACCCCTAGTGTACAACTCACCACTGACAGTCCAGAAGAAAAGCTGTCAGTCATTTGAAACTTTTAATTATTTCATTATTTTTATAGCTCAGTGAAGGTGTACCTGTGATAAGAACACAACAAACATTTATTTTTATATATTTTATTTTCAGAGACTAGCTGTTTCACCTTAATGCTAAGCTAAGCTTGAAAGTATATCGACTTTGCATTGAACTCTTGGACATTTAAGGCCGTTTCACACTGGATGCGTTGCGTAAAAATGATACGAAATTCAGAATCTTTCGGATGCGAACGTGTCGTGTAACCTATATACACACCAGATGCGTTGCGTTTTTGTGAATAAATTGTCCTCATAACTGTGAAAGAAATAAAGTCGACATCAAGTGATGATGTAATGAGGTCTGAAACAGAGATTCTGGGTTCATCCAACTCATAAGAAAGCAGCAGCAGGGAGAGTTTCATGGTTTGATCCTGGAGCTGAAGCTGCATCACAGCCTATGATACTTCACGATGTCAGTGAGCAGTTGTTGTTGTTGGGATCACATGTGAGGAGGCAGAGAATAATTTCAGAGAGCCATGTAACTGTGTGTCTGAGGTAAAATAGTATGATTTTACTGTTCCCACATCACTGTATATTCAGTGTATCCATGCACATTTTGAGCTATGCACTCACATGTTGCTAAATGCAGCGCTGTGATTGGTCAGATATGTTTGTTCGCTTGCGAAAGTCAGAAAAATTGAACTTGATCAGAAAAAATAAATGCCGCAAAATCGTCCTGTGAAAGGACGCTGTTGGTGTGAATGGCTGCATTAAGAAAAGGCGAGTCCGAAAAATATTTTTAATGCACAAAACATTCACATGGAATTTATGCGCCCGGTGTGTAAAGGCCTTTAGGCTTACACACCCAAGTAAAGTAGTCCTTAGAGTATACAGATCAATTTTTTTAGCACTGGAAGGATTTATTCCAAAATATCCCCCAAGAAAGAATCCGATCAAACTAGATACTATTAATGTTCATCTCCACCCAGAGATGATCATAATGAGTATGCTAAGTATGAGTATGGTAAGTAAGTTCCTATTCTTAGTAATCTTACTGTGCATATATAAAGACCAGAAAAAGACCAGGATGTAACTGATATCCTTCTTCTAGAGAGGCTGCAGTTTACAGAACAGGGCTTCCAGTCATTATGTGGAAGTAATTACACTGCAGACACTAAATACACCTCCAGGTCCTGGATGGTACCTGCCAGCAGCCTCTAAATGAAAGGCCACTGAGTGCTACAGTTAACATTATTTGATTCAAGTTTCAAATTCTGGCTTCTGAGAAGTTTAAAAGGAGAAGTTTGGAAAGGACATTTCCCCCCCTGCCTGATGGATGGATATTTTAAGAATGAATGAATGAATGAATGAATGAGGAGGGTTTTAGGATGGGCAAACCAAAATCTAATGCCCCCCACCCCACCCCACCCCACCCCCCATTCAACAATCCTGAAAAGCAGTGGAATGCGAGGTGCCTTGTGGGTCACTGATGCTCCCCGTTGTACCATTGAATCCATACAGGAATCCACAATAGGCCCTATAGATCGCAACCTAGCAACGCCTTCATTATAATTCCCCAGATTTGGGGAGTTCCAAGGAATTTCACTGCTTTTTTTCCTGGATTCAGGGTACAAAGAGATGACTGTTGGGAGCAGAACTGAGCCAAGAAGACACAACAGCTACTCAAACAGCTGAACATTTAACTCGAAAATAAAAATTTTGGGAGTTAAATTAAACTACTGGGAAAATTAAAATCAATTAAAATTTAAGAAATGTACTTAGAGAGAAATCACGCAGGCAACTGCATTAGTTAGTTACATGACTTTAAGAAAACGTGAAGCTTTAATCAGTGCTGCTTCTCACCCCTGTCGTCAGAGAGGGAGGACAGAGTGACTCTCATGATGGCAGAGATGCCCAAACCTCCTGGCACGTCTCATCATTAGTCAGCAGGAACGTGTATATGGGTGTAATTATCCCTGAAGACGACCTTGGCCTACATCAGAAATGGAGGGGAGTTCTTCACTTGGCTGTGTGTGTGTGTGTGTGTGTCTTATATGTACATTTTGTCCCTATAAAAAAAAAAAAAAAAAAAAAAAAAAAAATATATATATATATATATATATATATATATATATATATATATATATATATATATATATATATATATATATATATATATATATATAATGTGAAATAACACACATAATGTGCGTTATTTCACATTATGTGTGCTGGCTGCTCTTTATCAAGTGGCTTCTCTCTCTGTGTGATGATATTACTCCTGGGCTTCCATCTGTTTGCAGCCCCCAGTGAGCAACAGCAGTCTTTTCCTAAGGGAGAGAGGCTGCTAACAGAAAACAGAATGCTTAACGGCCTGCTAAATGGGGGCTTCTCCATGACAGCAGGGTTCCACACAAGACTGGAAGGCTGTTAAATAACTGCGGCTTTCATTATGATTTTTATTTTTCTGTAACATGTGGCGCAGTGTTGATTGAAGGACTTTGTTGATGCTGCTTCACCGTAATTTACTCTTCTTTAACCTTACTTCAACGTGTTTATTTTGGACTTTAGTGACAATCTTCTAGTATGAATATATGCATCCACAGCTGGCACTGACTCTCCACCAGCTCCATCTGGGAGCTACAGCTGTTACTCTTCTAGATAAATGACTTTCATTACTTACCCTGCAAGTCTGTTTACAGTGACTGACAGACAGAATTGATCAATCACAGCCTGTGTTCATACAGCTGTGCAGAGGAAAAAATGAAAGCCCCCTGAAGTGTGGGAAGCAAATACAATGGAGCGTATGGATTGATCACTATCATGTCATTCCGTTTAAAACGAAAGCAGCAAGGTCAAGATGAAAACCAACCACGGACAGAAAGCAGTGAGCGTGATGTGAGTACCTTTGGAGAGGATTCAACTACACTTGAGGCGGACTTGTCAGAAGAAGCAGCTAAGCCCCAGTGCGGGCCAAGGCAGGCACTCCTCGAGCGTTGGCGCCCTTGGAGTGAGAATGGGCGCACGCTTGAGTGAGTCACTGACAGGCACGGTGAAAGGACAGCCAGTCCCAGGGCGCTGACGGCAGCTACTCAGGGTTAGTCACACGGGAAGGGAGGAAATACAAAGGAACAACCTGAGCATGCCAAACACTTGCACTCAGTGAGAAACATGCTGAAGGTGAACTTGGAGTTGAGGCTGTTATTTGCGTTGTTTCACAACTAAGGAAACCCCTTATCGTAAATGAGTGAGTTATAATCTTTTTTATGTTTCAGGTGTGCTTCAACATGTTTTCTAAAACAGAGGAATTAATCAGGCATGTCCCGACATCGGGAAAGATGGAAGAGCGGCCAAACTGTACCTATGTGCTGTACATACATCCCTGTTACTGCATTGAGAGACACTGGCAATGTCTGAAACACATGTAGTTCCAACAAAATTAAAAATATTAGCTACAATAAATGAGATAATATATTCACTTTTTGGCATGACTGATGAAACACTCATTATGCATTTCCTGCAGCAGAGATTGGTTTGTGTCAAAGAAATTTAATGTTGTGAGTGTAAAAATCAGACTTATTCCACGAGTGTATCAGTATAAAAGCACAGGCAAAATTGATAATTTTTTTATAGTTAAACACAATTCTTTAGAACAGGGAAGCGTGAAAACCTGTCTGTAACTAGAATATGAAGAAGCACTAATGATGAAAATGAACAGCTGAATGTGATGGATTATTTTACAAGTCGTCTATGGTGAACAACAGTGACACATGCCACTGTAAATAGTAGCATCCTCTATCATTTATAAAGTGCACAGCTGTCTGGATACCACTCAGGACTGATTTAGCTAGGGGGGCCAATATATTACAATAAAGAAGCCATTTAGGCCTTGGTGTTTCCAAACACCAATGAAAACTGAAACCAAACTGTGTGTCTAAATGACAGGTGGACAGATTGAGGGATAAGGTGACCCACTGGGGCAGCAGAGCATCCTACAGAAAGGGGTAAACGTAGGCATCGAGCCAATACAGAGATGCTGAGTGTGGCTCTGTCCAAAGCAGTAGTCTGGCAAAGCAGCAGTCAGAGTAATAGGATTACTGGGGAGAATGCTGTGAGATCACAAGCCATAAAATCCCCTTAGCAGCCAGTGCAGGGGGGCAGCCAGTGCAGGGGGGCAACCAGCACCGATCTACATCCATACTTTACAATTGGAGCCTGACTAATAAACATCGGTGTATATAATGTCTGATATCTGCTGTTATATAGAAGAATGCAAAAAATCAGATGATTTAGGTAATTAGGTAGCACTAACTCTACTGTTTACAATCCCATCACCACTTTCTGCAGCACGTTGTAGCAGAGTAGCATCACAGCTGATCAGACAGTGGTGGCTTCATGGTGCTAACTAGTTCTTAAACTACACAAAAGCAAAGTTAACAAACAAAGCTGTAAAGATGGTTTTATCCTCTCCACCATATGCACCAAATTGATATTTGCATTGATTGTCCCTAAACATTATTATATGCCGGGCTCTCATTAATACAGTTATAAAGTCATCATTATGACCTAACAGAAGATCATATTTTTGAGGTTTTGAATGGAGACAAGTTTCAGGGCTCATTTAGCACACAGTTTAAATAAGTTTAGAGTTGATTTTGTGCCAGCAAATGTGTCAGCAACTATTTTGACAATCGTTTCAGTAGTTTGTCAGACAAAATTACTCAACTGTTCTCTGTGTGCTGCATCTTTTTTTATTTGGACCAAAGCAAATCACCCAGGATGTTGGGGAAACACTAACAAAGGATTTCATCTATAACAAATGAAATAAACAAGCTGTATACTATTATCCACATGATTTATGCAAGCTTCACAAGTTATATTTGTTAAAGAACAAATTTAATTCCAGTGCAAAAAAGAGGTGTTAGTGGCTTGTGTGTGCAATTCATGTTTTCGTCCGGGGACACATGCTGTATTTGATCTGTATCACAAATGTGAAGGAGAGGAAAGGTTTTGTGAAGGCAGAGGAAACCAAAGAAAACGGACACATGGAATATAATTAAGTAGGTGATGAACGGTTTACTAGAACAATGCAAGGTTTGAGGTCAATGATTAACCACATGCTAACCCTGTTTTAGGGAGGTAAACATGGGGTGTGAATTGGGGCGCCATCTGTGCCTTACATGCAAAGCAAGCATGTCCCAAAAAGCTCCCCCGAAGAGGCTTTATGAGAATGTGAGAGCCTTCATAAAGCTCAAATGTGAGTAGCTTAAATTTGTGACTGAGACAGTGTCTCATGCAGCCCACTAAACTGGCAACAACTTGTCTGACAACAGAAGGCTGGGCAAAGTGTGCCACCACATGGCATTGATTGATGACACTCAGCTGCTCTCTACTTAGCGCTGTCTGCAAATTTCATTCCAACCAAACTGCCTCCTTCCACATGTCAAGGTTGACACTGTATGTATTAACACCTGAGTGAACTCTTTAACTCATGGTACAATTCACACAGTATCTGGAATATAACTACAACTGCAGCGGGTCAAGTGCAGTCACAGAGAAAGAAGAGACTGGATCTGACCTGCATTCATTTCATTACATTAATCAAGTATCTTATTTTGTGTTTCCATTTCATGACCCTGAGTCTTTGAGCTCCACCATTAGTAACACAATGCAGAAGATTGGATGCAGTCAAATACATCAAATACACTGAATGCCTTTTGTGCAGAATCAAAGCACTTATTGGAGATGAGCAGTGTGCAGTGTGATAACCAAGACTATTCCTGTACCTTCCTTTTCAGTTATTACCCACAAAGTCTACAGCCAGTCATATTTGCAGAAAAGTGTGTGTGCAGCCACAGCCCCTGTTGCACACACACACATGTGCATGCACCAATTTGAGAGTTTTTGGTTCTAAGCAGGAAAAAGCCAGTTCAACAATCAAAACCACACAACCTGTAAGGTATGGTGGTGTTTATTGCCTTCCCAAAAAATGATTTTAAAGGCTGATACTGATACCAGTATTTTGTGATTTAAAAATCCAAAATATAGGCCAATACCTTTTGCATCTCAGACACATGCAACTTAAACAGATTTACCTAACAGTTATTATGAGGATCTATTTATGAGTCTTTCCTAAAATAATGTGACAATATAATTAAAAAAAATTTTTAATTCTTGGGTGCCAGTTTAGCTGCAAAGCTAAATGCAGCACGGTCTCCCCCCGTGCTCTCTCCTGTCTACCCTCCACTGCGCTAACAAAGGCTAAAAAGACCCCCAAACAGTGTTGTCACAAGTCTTGGGTTACTCATTTCCTTCTGCTAACTCCGCTTAGATCAGTTGGATGTTGTGTTTCTGTGATGCAAACAGGGAAATTGTAGATTGCCCGCTAGTGGACAAATTATGCAACACTCATAACATGGCTGAAGGATGTTTCTCCTGTCTCTTTTTTGTAATTTTAATTTATCAGCGTTATAAATGCAGATACCAATCTATCGGCAAATAGCTAATATCGGCTGCTATATCAGCAGCAACAAGCAACTAGCTTGCCTAGTCTAAGCTCCCCGACAGCTTGTTCAGAGACAATCATGGAGACTTCCACACTGACGCTCTGTTCTACATTACTTCACCAGATCTTGAAAGATCTACATTTGGTATCACACCAATGAGCTTCACTGTATCTTCACTAGCTCATCACAACAAAAAGGCAATAATGGACTCAGTTGCTTGCCAAAAGCCTTATGCATCCAGTCATCTAACCCTAATCAGGAGCAACGTTGAGTTCAGCTCAACTGTCAGTCTTTAAAGAAGCAAGTCTCACAACTCAGCCACTGTCTTATCAAATCCCATGTGTAAACAAATGGGGAGAGAGACAAAATTTTAACTGAAGTGCTCATAAATACCACATGTAGACATTTGCTAGTGGAATCCAGAGGGGAAAAAAAAAAAAGTTTGGAGTCTTTGCCTCAAAATAAAGTTTAAAAAGCTTTTTCTGTACAGTTTTTGCTATGCATGCACACAGTTACACAACTTTACTGCTTCTGCAACGGGTACGACTCTGTACCGTTCTTTGTTAATGCAACAACATCATTGGCTGTTTCCAGCTTCAGCTGTTGATTGGCTCTCTGGGGGAAGTGACAGAACAACCGACATATTTAGCTTTTCATCCATACATTTTTTGACTGCCATATCCCCTCCTTATGTCTGGTTTAACCTGTTACCATGGCAGTCACAAGCTGTTAGCATGATAGAACACTGTTTTTAATTTAGCAACATAAAGTATAAGTAAATGCTCTTAATTTGTCTTATATTTGGTCATTCAGCAAAAAAAAAAAAGGAAAAAATAAGCTTGTAGCACCTGATCATGGTGTTAAATGAAAAGTCAATTATTCACTGATGTTTTTCTGATTGAATGAATGTGCTGTTTTTCATGACAATCAATAACTGAAGAGGTAGTCCATAAAATGCACTGGACTTTTTGTGGCACTAGAAGTTTAATCTGAATGATTTATTCTCTGGAGAACATTATACTGTTTGCAAAGTTTTATGGCAATCTGCCTAGTGCTGTTGGGATATTTTAGTTTGGACAAAAGTGCTCCTCAGTGACTACTGTAGGTCCCACAGATAGTTGGCTCATCAACAGATAGTGATGGAGTTTTGGTGATGTCCATTTGATGTGATTGCGTCCAAAGGTCTTTAAAAGGTCAGCAGAGTGAAATTGCGGGCTGTTATAATGGAGTCAGGAAAATTCTGGAAAGCTACATGTTCCTGCACTTGTCTGATGTACCTAATCTAGGCAACGGTGACAGGAAGCAGAGACAAACAGACATGAAAAAAGACCGAGATCTAAGGAGCTTGGGCTTTATCAAAAGCCACCAAAGACGCACAGAAAGTGAGAAACCAGACCAGTCAAAAGATTACACAGAAATTCAGTTGGGATCAAATTATTCAAAGGAAGCACAAGAAAACATGAAAGAGTTCAGACTTTAGGAAATTGAGATTCCGCTCCCAAAATAAGCTAGAGCCTCCAGTGCATATCATTATACAGCTCATGGGCTGTCTCTTCCCTCATTATTCATTCAGTTCTTCTGCCCTGACGTCTTGATGCTAGTGAAGATAACAATGCAACAAAACAGTTTCTCCAACTTTCACTGCGGCAGTTTGTTACATAAAAATCACTAAAGGAAATCAAACAACATAAAAATCTTGGATCTTTTTCTCTTCAATCAGACTACTAAAAATACAACTCTATTTATCTGTAAAACCTATACTGCCTATGTGACAAGAACACAGTTCTCAATGTTGACATTAATAAAAAAAAATGTAAAAAATCTCCCACTGAACATTATGGTTTGGTTATGACAACAAGCAGCTGATTCTGCCAAAGTGTAATACAGGTAACTGGAGAATCACACTAGACTGCTTTTATTTTGATACGATTCACTGTTGTGTGGGTGCTGTCAAGGGTTAAAGCAGGTGGGGACAATAAGTAATGGTATTCTGGCACCTTCAGTTATTAAGTAATTAAAACTGATTGACAGTTTAATACATTATTTTATAATTTCCCTTGTGCTGCAGGTTCCAGCTGATGCCATTGATACACTCAAATCAGAAACCAATGGGACCACAATGTTTTGCCTGCACACGCTACATACTTGTGTTTTCCTCCTGATATCTATCCTGAGTACATGGATCCAGATGTCAATAAAGCTGCAGTCATATTACTTAAGAAAGGAGCTGGTTAATCTTATTGAATGAGGTTATTTCAAATTCACCATTTCCCCAGCTGAACAAATATCACTACACAGATAAGCAGTTTCTGTGCAGTTTGAATCACAATCCAGCATCCTGTATAATTACTGTATTTCTCAGGAAGTTTAAAGCATTAATGTGTAAGAATGGAAGATGAGATAGGTTCAGAGGTAAGTGGTATTGCTCACCAAGTGACGTGATTCTGGAAATTTAAAGTTTCTTCTTTCCGATTCTTTATGAATCATTCTGTTCTTCTCTAAATGATGCAATCCTGAAGTTATGTAATTATTTCATATTGTTAAATTTCTTTTACAACAAAATGAAATATAACAATTTTGTGTTATTCCAAGAACAAAGAAGTGCATAAACTGCATAGTTTGCAATAATGTGGTTAAGTTTAAGGTATGGACTATATTACAACTACCGGTGTAGGACAGCTTGTGGTGTCCATCATGACCCTTAGGTTAGCTCAGGAGTTACTGACTTGAATTTAAGCCGATAATAATTTTTAGTGTAACTTGCAAATTCCACCTTTACACTAGCTTTATACTGGCTAGAGTCTGGAAAGCAGCTCATGTAACATCTGCTCACATATCCACAGCAGCACAGGTCAGATGATCCACAACGAAGAAACATCTACTAGAGCTCAAAACAATGTAGAGCATGTGTGGCCCAGGAGGTAGTGTGGGTACTAAGTGGAAGGTTGGCAGTTCAATTCCTGGCTCCTTCAATCCACATGTTGAAGTATCCTTGGATTACTGAACCCTGAGATGTATGATTGGGTGAATGAGGCTAGCAGTAAAAAAAAAAAAAGAAAGTGCGTTGAGCATATAAAGTGCTATAAGTACCAGTCTATGATAAAAATTCACTTTGGAGTTACTTTCTCAACTGCATAGTTTTTCTTTCAGTTAAATTTGCGTAAAGGGTTTAAACGCAAATCCATATAAATATCAGTTAATTATCAATGTGAAGTTAAAAAGGCTACGTCAGTCACAGCTCAGCTTCGGGAAGGAAAGAGATGCAGGACAAGATGAGATGAGATGAAAAGTAGATGAGAGAGGAAGGAAATGATAATTTATTGATTGACTGACTGATTGATGAGAACATTGGACCACATTCATGTCTGGAGGAGTGTTGGCTCACCTGAGTTGACCAATTCAGTCACTTTAGCTCTCTGTCTCCAAATATGGAAAACATAAGTTTGCTACATTAAGGGTATCATATCAGGTAATCCCAAGTATTCAGTAGGAAGCTGTTAAAGGAGCAAAAGTAAAGTGTAAATAACTAATGGAGGTGTTGGCATCAGTGCGTTAGCAGCAAAGTAACATCAACTGGAGCTTAAACCTCAACTGCTTTGTGCATATTTGAAACACCAGAAACCTGAGGCAGGAGAAGAATGATGAAAGGCAGAGTAGTAAGGTATTAAAACAAAAAGAAGAACAGGGTCTTGGGAGGTTGAATGAGAGGAATGGAAGAAATGAGACCTTCAGGCTTTATATGTAGCATGCTGGAAGAAGATGAGAGAAGTGAAATAAATGTGCAGGCACGCACACCCACACAAACGTGCACGCGACTCCAAATCACATTTAGAAGTAGGGCAGCCTCTCCTGCCAGCTCGAAAGCCTGCAGCACTTTCCTCAATCATTATCCAACAAACGATAGCAAAGTATGATAGGCCTAGTTTATCTGCCTACTCATGCTAAGGAAGACTGCTTCTAGGCACAATTTCCAAACATGACACATTTATTTTAAGTAATACAGCAAACCCACATCTGGTAAAACTGAGACGCTTTTTTGTGACTATGAATAAAAAGACTTTTAACCTTGTGTGATTTTTTTTTTTTTTTTTAAACTGGAGGCCAATTATAGAAAACATAAAGTGCTGCTTCTTGGTCTAATTAAACTCAGTATAGAAAACTGAACACACAGTACATTCTAAAATGTTTCTGTCTCATCTTTAAAGAGATTCAGTGCACACTTTTCTCATTCTGACACACAGTACTCCACACTGACGAAGCAAAAACAGGTTTCTGGAAGGCTGGTTGGTTTTGTTAAATAAGACTGAAATATCTCATTTGCGTAACTATTCAAATCTTTGACACAAGTGAGACTAGTACATCCTGCTTCTATCAATGGCCCTTTAAAATTAATTAACAACTGCATTTGAACTGTGCCTTATATTAACTTTGTTGGATATAATTAGGAAAAATGTGTCATAAAAGAGAATTCCTTCAGCACTGAAAGGGCCCCAGAGAACTCAGCAGTCTCTCATTCTCAAATGGAACTGAACCAAATAGCTACTAAAATGGATTTTTGGTGCTGATCCTTAGCAGACAGCAGTAAGAAAATGTCTGTAACTAGATTTCCGCTGATTTTGGGTGTATGGAAAAGAAAAAATGGTGGGTTGTTTTTTTTTTTTTTTTACGTTATTGGTTAGTATTAGCCTTTTGTTCCTTTTAACCAGTGATGTTTCATCAAGGCAAGCAAGCGCTGCTTGCCCTGTGACATCTAAAAAAAATGGACATCAGTTATAACCACAGTGAAAGCAATCTCTGCCCTTGCCTCTCAAACAGCATTTGTCCCACAAGCTTCACTGATTGCATGTTTGCGCCATCCTTTAAAGTACTGCCATCTTGTGGCCACCGTTGGGTATTGTCTCTGGAAGCAGGCTCCACGCTGCTTACCACCAGTTCCATGGAGCACCAAATTGTGTCTGTGTCCCATTAACAAAGGTTTACGCTTGTCAATCTGTGAGGCCACCAGCCTTTTCTGGTTATTTCTGCATGAGCATTGTAGATAAAACTGTTGTCTGCTGGTAGGCACTGCTCGGAGATCAGTTACGATTTACGATATGTGGAAAGAGAGCTAGGATTAGCAAGTGATTTAACATTTTACCAGCCACCTTGAAAACATGCGGGATATTATTAATATATTTTACTATACTTTTTTTTTCATTAATCTGGTTTTTCTGAGCTTTGCTGCTTCAGGACCTGGACAACTTGCCGTAATTGATGGAACCATGAATTCTACTCTCTACCAGAAAATCCTGGAGGAGAATATACGTCCATCAGTTTGTGCCCTTAAGTTCAAGCTCACTTAGGTTCTGCAGCAGGAAAATGATCCAACACACCAGCAAGTCCACCTCTGAATGCATCAAAAAACCAAAATAAACAAGTGGCTTACTCAAAGTCCAAACTTCAATCTGATTGAGATCCTTTGGCATGACCTAAAAAGGGCTGTTCATGCTCGAAAAACCTCCAATGTGGCTGATTTACAACAATTCTGCAAAGAAGAGTGGGCCAAAATTCCTCCACTGTGATGTGAAAGACTCATTGCCAGTTATTGCAAACAGTTGATTGCAGTTCTTGTTGCCAAGGTTGGCACAACCAGTTATTGGACTGAGGGGGCAATTACTTTTTCACATAATGACAGGATGAAGGAATAATTTATTTTGCATTTACTTGGGTTATCTTTCCTAGCAGGAACCTTACATATGCTGTGTACTCTAACAATACACAGAAGCCTGTCCAGTTGCTGGTTTGTTGACTTTAGTTGTGTTTGTAATTAAGGTTAGCTACCACAGGCTTTGTAGCAGCATTAACACAGGACATAGGCAGATCAGGTTTGGGCTATATGCCCGAGACCTCAGCACTGTAATGTAACTGTGAACTTGGACTTCCAATATATGAAATGCTTCTAACATACTTACATCTACTGGTCAGTGAATGCCTCTGGAAAACTGTGCTTTCAGGCTCAGCAGCAGGATTGAGTTCATGGCTTTAGAAATGTCTGCTCCCTGGGATGGCATTTGCTTTGGGTCAGTGTGTAGACATCAGAGTATACAAGACTTGACTAATTGTGGTTCTGAAAGAAACAGTATTGCCTTAGGGATGATAATGAAAGGAGAAGCCTGTGCATTTGTGTGTGTGTGATGCTGGTAGTGGAGACAGGGACCATTTACTAGTTATCTGTCCATCCATGTGAAGAAAGGCAGGCTGTCCCTTTAGAATATTTATCCACCCCACACACCGGGAATAAGGAGGATGTCAGAACATACACCATGCTATCAGACAAAAGTTTCATTGAATTTATTTCCAGTGCAGTTTACGGTGAAGTTGCTCTAACAAGCACTTCAAACTGTTGAATGTTGTGAAAATGAAAATCAACTAAAAGTTGGTTATATAAGACAAGGGTCAAAGGTACAAATAACCTTCAGATTAAAATGTGTTAAATGTGTGATTGTGACAATTTAGGAACACATTAGCCTCTCAGCTTGCAACCTACAGTAATTCACAATCTAGTCCTCTGAATCCTCTTTACCAGGGATGTCAAGAACAGATATACCAGCAGATAGTAAATGTATATTTCTGTAGTACTACAAATACCAGGGCTGCAGTGCTATTTCAGAGTGCACCTTTGACACATACATGTACACAGTTATCTAACTAGTGTATCTACAGTGACTGTATGCAGCAGGCAACTATAATTAACAACACAATTATATCAAGTCCTTTTTTTTTGTGTGGCACACATAACATTCCTGCAAAGCATTTAAAACAGAAAATGTAGAGTTTGTGCTAACACTTCAATAACTAAAGTATTAAAACATGAATAATTAAATAGTTCAGCAGTTTAGGTAAATAAAGGTAGTCCAGCTGTGCCTCACAATTAGTGACGACAATGCAACATTAAATGGTAATAACAAGCTATCTTGTAGTAACCTTCAGTGTAGTTTTATCTGTAATAGGCCAATCTTCTTCTTCTATGTATTCTTTTGGCTGCTCCCTTTAGAGGTCATCACAGAGGGCCATTTGCCCCTATCTCACCCTATACTTTCCATCCTCCTCTGTAATAGACCAATATGAACCACTACTAAGTATTTACACGAGATGTGAAATGGCATTGGGAAGTAAAGGTATGACAAAAGGTCTGTAGATTCAGGGACAGGTTGGCTGCAATTTTAGGTTGTAGACAGTATAAAAGATGGGCACAGCCACACAGACATCCATTGGTTTTGGACTCTGCACACTGAAGCTTCAAGTTAGTTTGACTACTGTTACTGTGCTTTTAATACTGTAAAGTTGAACATTTTAACATAGAAATGTGTGGGGACTTCACGTGGCCACTAAAGGAACTGCACTTTTTGTTACTTCTACACTCTGCTTTATTTTTCAGCTCCAAATATTCCTGAAATTCTACTATTAGGTTTTACGAACTGCAACACTGAACACAACTACTACAGACATCTAGTTACATCAGCATGACCAGCTGCTGCACAAAATAAGAGTAGGTTACCGTCACTACTAATTCAGCCTGTCAGGGTGTGTATATTGACACATTTTGTTGAAATAAATTCATTTGATTGATTTGGTACATTTAGTAGCACATGTATTATCAAGAATTGCAGCATTAGAAAGGTATTGGTACTGTCTAAGCAATTAACTACACAGTCTCCAGCTTGGTGACATCATCAAGTTTCTGCAACAACTCTACAAAAAAAACCAGATGGATGAACTTCTTCTGTGCCACTTTCTAATGTTAGCAGGCTTTAACACAGCAGGTCATGTAGACACTGCACGAATCATAACGTTTAACTTTTTACTGTTAATCAAGAAGATGGTATCACTGTTCACCCTGGTTAAACAAAAGATAAGCGCACCCTCTCAAAGCTGAGATCACGTCTAATCCACTACACATATAGGTCACCTACTATGCTCTGGTACATCTGCCATTAAGCTAGCATGAATACAAAGAAAAAAAAAAACAATACCCCCCATTATTGCTCAGGGCTCTCCCATTCACACGTGTGTCGACCAACCACCCCCACTTAGCTGCAGATCTACAACTGCCTGGAACTTTAATTTCTCTGTAAAATGCAGGGTGTGTAACTGTTACGCAAAAGCGTAATTTAGGAACTGTTCATGTTGAGTCCTGACTCCAGTTCAGTCATACATGCTGATGCTATTTGATTATCTTAAGTTTTTTCATCTAACTTTGAGTCTACTAGAAGCTTAAAGAGAAATGCCTCATTTATGAATTTCACACTCATGCACAGTCATATATGATGCTATGCCTAAACTGGTGTGTTCAGGAGCCTTCAGGCATGGGTAAAGTGGGGATTATATAATTTTTCTGTCTCTGTCTATGTCCGTGTCCATGTCCACAACTGAGTATAACCAAGGCTTAAGCATTTATTATGGCTAGCTGCCAAAATCTGACCTTCAAGAATTAATGGAGGAAGGAAACGCTCTGCTGGGCTGAGAATCAAACTCACCACTTTGCTATTAGAACTGTTCGCTATTACAATTAGCAAGGAGGCGTGGATATTAGCACTACTAAGTGGTCATCCGATACTCAGGGGGACCCCACCACGATACCACTGGGCTGTGAATTTTTTCTGGTTATATCCCTGAAGACAGCCAGCTCCACCGACAGGTGCACCCCGGACCGCCTGACCTTGTGGGTGAACCAGCGGAGCTCTGAAGCCAGAAATTGAAGTCGCCTTATTCTTTCTGGAATAGACTGACCTTAAAAAAGACAAATGGTAGATTTTATGATTTATATTTTACACTCTATAGGCTGCTGAACATCAAGCATGATGGATACAGTCAAGTTTATGCAACTGCTGGGTTATATATTCAGTCAGGAGCACCCCAAGGTGAAATGCACCTAGAGGGAACGATGCAAGACAGCTGCCAGCTACAGCTCCCAGTTAGTGGCCATGCCCCTGAATTTCAGCCTTATGCGCATACAGTTCTCACAAAAGTGTAAATGAGCTATAGACATCAAAATTATTTTTGTACCGGGTTGTAAACATGAGATGGGAGTCTATGGGTTTGACTCATGTTTGAAGCCAGCCTCAAGTGGTGTCT
Source organism: Archocentrus centrarchus (assembly GCF_007364275.1). NCBI lineage: Eukaryota > Metazoa > Chordata > Actinopteri > Cichliformes > Cichlidae > Archocentrus > Archocentrus centrarchus. The sequence continues at coordinate 6,206,585 of NC_044357.1, read as the reverse complement.
CAAGGTGCTACAGTTGTTGGTACTTTTTGAACCCCTAATGTTGCAGCTTGATATTTGCTGACAAAATTTTGGGCTGCAGGGAGAAACTGGAAGAAGTAATGTCAATATTTGTATGCCAATATTTACTTATTCACCAATAGGTAACTGTCATTACTTAAAAAATGTTTTTCTACTTGGAGTTCAGTCTGAACATAAAATAGGCATGATAAACAAAAGTTGACAAAGTAAAACTAAGCTACTGCACCCTCTGACAGGTCTATTCCCCTTGACAGCCAAATATCTGCATCTGAAATAATCATGACGGTTCAGCAAGCTCTCAGAAGACTAACAGACTCAGCGAAGCCAAACTAAAACAGCAGGAACCAAAGGAAAAAAAAAACAAAAGGTATCCTTCCTTCTCGCATGGCAGACGGGGCTCTTCTCATGAGATGGTCCAGACAGGCACAAGGACAAATGCAGAAAGAAAGAAAGATGTGGAAACCTGACTCTTGGCGGTCTGGGAAAGGAAGCTGCATCCTGATGGACACGTGAGGGAGGCTTAAAATCCCATTAGAGCCGATCAAAATTCAAAGAGAAGCATGCATAGCCTGCCCTCAGCCTAAAATCTATTCCTGTCAGCACTGAGTAGATAGCCAGAGATGGGCTAAATTGAGGCAGTCTATTTTGGTAGGAGAAGAGTGAGGGTATGGAAAGAAAACAGCAGTGGAGAGGTGGGGGTGGGGGTGGGGGGTGAGGCTGGTGGAGGGTTGGAAATGAGAGGGAATAGCCTTTAAACTTGTTTCCCTTTGTAGAGAGACTGTGGCCTCCTGTAAATAGCACGTTTGTCTCCCAAAGAAATTCCATTACATACACACGCCCTTTTCTGAGGCAGTGAGCCGTGGAAGACAGCGAATCTTTCCGTGTGGATGCAGCAACACCAGCCTTTGTTATTCTGTCTCGTTAATCGATTGTGGAGGTTGTTAGAACACAAGAGGTCTTACTATTATAGAGCACTGAACCTCCCCCACACACACACACAAACTTGCACACTTTCTATGTCACTGGTCACACTGAATGAGAACAATTCTGAGAAAACCAACACAGTATGACCAGTCAGCCATAATGGGAGAACATCTAACAAAAAAGAAAACGACTCTGAAAAGATCCACAGGATGCAAAAATGTGTCTATTCACTTTGCCTCTGTGGGAATGGCAGGTGTGTGAGTTTGTAAAATGCTAGCACGACTCCTCCGTTCTGTCAAACCCAGATTTGCTGTTTATTCAGAGATGATGGTCTGTGTTGTCTGCCCTTCCTCTCGCGCCTCTCATGTTTGCGCCTGCCTTCTCACATCCACTGAGACTAAAGAGATTAGTCCAGGGATATGAAACGACTACGGCTCTGCCAGCCACCGCACAACCCCGCTCGCTTCCAGGACTTCCTCCCAAGTCTTTCTCCCGCTGCCATCAGTTCATTCCTCACTCTCTTTAATCATGCTTTGCTCTGCGGAGTCTCTGCTCAGTGCCTCAGCCAAAGGGTTGCACACTAAATTAAAGACAAGGCTTTTTGTTTTTGGAAAAAAAAGATGAAGTGAAAATCAGGGAGGCAAATCAAAATGCATCCATACAAAGCTAATTACATTTCACTTGGAAAACAATCCTAAAACATGAGCTCCTGGAGTATTTGGCACATCCATTTTGGCTTTAGCCTTTGAGGTTGCTGCTTGTTTGTGTGGACAAAATCCACAAGACACAAAGGAAACAAAGTGAGAGTAAGCTTGATCAAAAATTTTCTGTTGTTCTCCCTAGCAGGTCTACTTAGCAGCCAACCATCTGTACCAGACACAACTTGGTTCCTATACAAGTTGTTCATTATACTGTTCAGATTAGAGCTCAACTGCTATATTGGGTAATATAAGCAATATATCTGTATTGGCATTTGCAAATGCAATTTTGAAGTCAAGAAGAGATGGAAGAAACACCCTTTAGTCATGTTATAAGTGTTAATGTTGCACAGTTTGCCCACTGGAGGGCACTCTGCAACATTTCTGTTGTAACATTGATTGCCAGCTGATCCGAGCAGAGTTGGGCAGTCTAAATGACTAACCCACGACTTCTTGAGACAATAAACCAAGATTATTCTTAAAGTGCATTGTCCACGAGCAGTCATGGGCCGCCTGTCTACCTGCAGGGACTGTTTGTTATATGTGGTACTTGTTGGTCCATCAGCCTCAAAGAAGAGGGAAGTTAATACCCAAAGAGCTGAAATGAAACTGAGTGTTAAAGTAATGAAAAGTGTCCACGACAGCCGCAGTGAAAAAGCGGTTAGGATTGTCGCCTCACAGCATGAGGGTCCTGGGTTCAGCTGGGGGCTCTCCCTGTGGAGTTTGCATGTTCTCACTGTGACTGGGTGGGCAAAGCGAGAACATGCAAAGGCATTCATGTTGATGCACGTGGTTCTAAATTGGCAGTAGGTGTGAACACATTAAAAGGATATAAATTGCACCATCATATAAGCCAGACTCTTTCATTTACATTCATCAGAAGACTACCCTATACAAATCAGAGCTTTAATTATTACCTATTATTTATCCATAATACTCTTTACAATAACCTGATAGTTGCAGCTGTAATAGACTTATTCTACCATTATACATTCATAGCTCTCCTTGGCTCTGATGGGAAGTTAATATACAGATACGCACAACCCCAAGATGTATACATCCAAATGTGAGCAAACACTTAAGGCATGAATAAGCTTTAATGATGCATTATGTGCATTTTGAAACGGGAACATCATAAATACATGGCAAACAGATCTCACTGTCTTGTGCGATTTTTTCAGAGAAATAATCTTTTTCTTGGAGCAACCCAACAGCATCTTCCCTGCTTGCCTGTACCTGCTCCAGTTTTATGCTCTGTCCCAGCCTGTGCTGTATCACCCTTATGATCATGTTTACTCTCCAACTTTATTGATTTAGCACTTTGCAGGAATTGCAGGAAATTAGAGGCTTTATCTTCGCACTCAGCCCAAACAGCTTTGTCTCTTCTCGGCAGACCTGCCTTTGTAGGTCTATAGAGCAACCCTAGAGCAACCTTGCTCTTTCAAACACACAGGCACTTAAAGCAACACTAGAGTGACCAACTAATTTTATATTTCACACTGCAGGAGCCAAAACAAAATAAGTGTCTTAAATTCTTCAAAAGGGTAAAAAAAAATAAAATAAAGAAGCTTTCATGAGTTGCCTTAAATCTAGTGCATTTTTCAGGGGGTAAATGCTCATTATGGCTTTTTAGTAGCTCACGCATATCTTTCCTGCATTTTCCCTCAGCCAAAGCTAAGAGCCTTGTCATGTCTGAACCAAGTGAGCCTAGTGAGTCACACTTAGACTACAGAACCAGCCTGGCTGTCTGATTCGGCTTTGTGTCAGATTGTTGGGGAAACCGCTGGCCTTCTGGGGCAAGCGGAGAGAAAGATGATAGTGACAATGAAATGATTTCACACCAGGGGGGTGGGGGTGGGGGGCTAATCATCATCCCTATGATCTTATACTATAAGGCTGATTTAAGAAAAACTAATAAACTAGCCGCTCAACAGAGTGCAGTTGCAGTAATTAAAATCCACAGACTGATTTTGATCAAAGGCAGCCATAACATGCATGTTACACTGCACCCCTCAACTCTCCCATTTTTCAAAGGGCAGAGACACAGCAAAGAAAGCCACACAGTCCACCTCACTCCTCTTACTTTTTCTTTCTATGAAATTCATCCTTGCATTGTTTCCCCACGTCAGAAGCCGTGGCACGTTGTCCAGGCAGTACATGCGTCACTACCTCGTTGATACAAATGCCTTCTGACAGCAACACGCTCTTTTTACTGTGCTTGCGATTCTTGTGTTATTGTAAAGGTAATTTCTGTCCTCCATCATGGAGCACTCACCACAGGACTTAAGATGAATGTGTGAGTCTGTGTTTGTGTGTCTGCTTCCAGGCATTGTTTTAGGATCTTACCCTGATTCTCCTCATAGCCGCCACAATCTCCATCCGACTGTTGGGCCTGGGCACGTCAAGACTACCCACGTACTGAAATAAACACACACACACAAATGAAAAGCTTCAGAGTTGAGTATTATCCCATGGAAAACAGCTGCACAATTAATATTCCTCAGTCACAAACTCAGTAATATCACGCATCCAATCCCTCGTGTTTCTAGTCCCAAGCCATTCTCCCTTCAAAAGATTAAATATGCAACTTATATTTCCATTTTCATCCCCGAGAAAGAAACTAGATAAACAGTGGCTCCCAAAGACAAGTAACAGCGGGGGACCGTGATCAAACGGCAGTGAAATTACAGCTCACTTAGACAATTAACTTGTATAAAGGCAAAAAAAAAAAAAAAAAACTGCAAAGCATCGAGCTTACAACATGTGATACTGCTCAGATCGGAGCATCAGCGGCTAGAGCAGGTTTTCCTACTGGAGAGATCAACTAACATGCAAAGTGTCAACCAGAGTGTCTCTGTTTAGGACAAAATGTGTTTAATATGTGATAGAAAAACAAAGCTATGCTGTATTATTAAGCTCTTTGTCGCCTGCATACATTTGAATTCATGCCTGTGTAATTAAGGGGCTCTGGGGACAATGACGCCTTTGATGTCTCTATTATTTTACAGTATACTGTCAGAGGGCTTTAGAAACATTGACTGTAATTTACTGTTTACTTGGTAAATATGAGTTTCCACTTTTTTTATTTAATGACTCATTTTCTTGTATACATTCGGCAGCTCAGGGTGTTTGAATTTTGAAATGCACTGATGTTTTGTTTTTTCTATCATAATACATGGGTGCTTGCTCCTCTTTAATATTCTGCTGTTTTTATCTTATTGAACACTGTCGTATATCCACAACAAACATTAGGTTTGGGCTGTGGATCTATTTGGCATTCAGTGAAATAAAGAAACAGTGACATCACCCTGCTGCTAAGCAGGCCCAGTGAGATACAAGATACCAGCACCCTTGGGAATGAACTTTGGACCAGTAACACTCCCTTATTTTAACCCTTTCACTTTCCTATTCAAACTGAACTACAAACAGCCAGAAATACAGTTAAAGAAGCATGTGCATGTGCCTTACACTCTTGAAGTCTTAACAAAAACAGCAAAATCTAATATCACTTCCAAATGTATGAAATTCAGTTTTATTAATATGGGAAATATTTTAAAACGCAATCAATAATGAAAATGATCATGAGCTGCAGCTCCACTATAAAAGGAATCACTAAAACTGAGTACTGTCTAGCTTCTTCTCAATCATCTTAATAATTCAATAAGTTGGGAAAAGCCTAAAATGCACTCTGTTCACTTCTGAGCATCAGGAAAATGATCATCTGTCTGTATCCCCTTTTACAAGACTGAGTCATCGTATCAGCTATGAGCTCTGTCTTTAATATTTTGGAGTTTAAATATATTCTTTCACTAATAAACCACATGTATGAGGTGAAGGACATGCGTTCAAACTTCAACCCAGCTGATGGGGGTCCAGTGTGCACCTGCCGCTCCAACAACACAAAACAGGCTAATGCAACTCTGCAAGACAATATGTCAAAGAGGTTCGCGATCTCTCCTGACTTCACCTTGGCTTGGAAATATATCCCATGCTGGTAAGCCTCCTCGTTGTGGAGCGGCACCCTCGAGTCCGCCACATCATCCACCAGGTTGTACCTGTTCCTCGCGGGCATCGCGGGCTCCAAGTGCCGACCTCCCCGGCACAGTAAAACACTGCTCAACCGCTAAGCAAACTGGGCTGGTAACACTACAGTCCCCATGCGTGTGCACCGCACGGATCCGGGAGTGAATTCCCAGCGGAAACGCGGTCCATTGTTGCTGCTTCAAAAGGTCCCGTCCTCAAGAAGGACAAAACTGCGCGCCTCTTTTCCCGAGACAAAACACCGAAAAGACACTTGAGGGAATTCTTCTACATGCAGTATCCTTCTGATACAAAACAAACAAAACAAACAAAACAAGGAGGGTGTCTGTTTCCGAAGCCCCACTCAGGAAATCCAGCGTTGTTTCGCTCTGCAGGTGATGTTGCCTGCTGGCTGTGGCTATTTTTTTTTTTTTTTTTTTTTTGAATCCCGTCCTGTTGGTGGCAACGCTGCACACTGCCTCTCTCTCTCTCTCTCTCTCTCTCTCTCTCTCTCTCTCTCTCTCTCTCTCTGTGTGTGTGTGTGTGCGTGTGTGTGTGTGTGTGTGTGTCCCCATAAAGCACAAAGCGAGCCCCTCATTGGAGCGAAGTTCCCAAGCATGATGCAACCCAGAGCCGGGAGGAAGGCCAAGCGAATAAGTTGGTCCTCCCCTCGGGACATGAACATTAGAAACGCTTGGAAACTGAAGGTGGATTTAGCGCAGGGACAAAGTCTGCGGAAATAAAGATGGAATCAGCTGCTAATTCCATCTGAGATAGCAGATATCACATTTACTCAAGCGGTGTAGGCTACAGAGCAGGCATGCTTGTTTAAGAGTAAGATTACGCATCCATATAAGTTATGTTAAATAGTATCCAATGCCACTTGAATGTATGAATAATAGAGGCTTACATTTAGCTGCACACTTACCTTTTCTACTTGTTGAATGTAGGATTTAGTATTTTAGTGCAGTTGTTGTTTTTAATTGGAAAAACTATCAGAGTATTTGTACTGCAGTACCCCTCCCAATATATCCACTTACTTTTTATTTCTTATTTCATCATTCAGCGGCTCCCCAGGCCCGTGAGCCCTGGGCTGTTTTTTTTTTTTCTCCACATAAAAGACACCTTTCGGGTTTCATTGGCTCATGCTGCTGATCAAACGGCTCGGATTCACACATGCCCGTTTTCATCACCCTTGGAGCTTTTCCCACAAGAGCCCGGCGAGCCTATTCTTACAATAAGAGCTCAGTCGGCCGCTGCTGTGCGCCTGGTAATTAGTTTTGACTGCAGTGATGTCTCATTTGAGACATTTTCAGGCTGTTTGCTGGTGTTGATCGGATAAACTGTGAAGGATTAATTCTCATGATGCTCAGAATGATCAAGCTTCCGCCTCTTGTCACTGCAGCTGTTGCTATTAACATTAAGTCTAGTGAGGCGTCTGCGAGTGGAACATCATGTTCAGTTTTTAAAACATCAATATTAAAGAGAGGCTTCCTTTTGTACTACTACTAGTAGTAGCAGTTAATCTGTTACATAATTAATTACTGGGTTAAATACTGGGTTAAATCCTCGAGACACATCACTGAAATAATGTCTTGGCGCCCCCTGCTGGCTACTCGCTCTAAGTTACTGAAGTTTAAAGGCAACGTTGCCGTGTTTCCAGCTGTGTTTCAAGATAAAGTAAACTTCTTTGTCTTGAGCTTGTTACCTTCAACTCGAGTGGCAGCAGACAGCCTTATAGAGGCTGATCCTTGAAAATCAAAGGAATTAATATGCACTGATGTGAGAAACTGGAAGCCAGAGGACACAACTAAATCCCACTAAACCGGCACTTAAAGGGCAAGACATTTAAAGAGAATAATAATGAGCTTAAAAGTGAGAGAAAAAGAGGGCTAATGCTCACATAATGCAGTTTTAATTAAATGGTGACAGATGGTATCATTAACCCGATTCATCAAACTGGCATTAACCACCAATTTAGCCTACATGTAAGGTCAGTGTCATAGATGGGGGTTCAGTGCTTACTGTGATGTCACCTGTTTGGCAGAGTGTGCATTGGCATATCTAAAAGGATCTAAGCAAAGAATACACACAGGCTTCGGTTCAGTTCTTACCTTAAGAAAAACTGCTTTGGAGAAACAAAAAGATAGCAAAATGCCATTTTCCCATTAGTCATAAAAGAAAATCCTCCATTCCTATTGGCCATTTCGAAGATGTGAGTTTGTGGTACAGACAGTGAGCTGTATAATCTGTTAGCAGTTAATTCTTTTTGATTGTTATTCACTCCTTTCTCTAGTTCTTATAAGTTATGCTGGTAGTCATGATGCTACATTAAAGAAAGCAAAAAAAAAAAAAGATAATATTAATGCACACTGTGTAGAGTGTGATTAATATTATCATTATTTTGTTTTCTTTTTCATACATTCAGTTACAAAAAGAAGCAGGAGCTACTACAGTGGTGGGTTTTAGTACTTTGGCAGTCTGTGTGTGTGTGTGTGTGTGTGTGTGTCTGTGTGTGGACAGATTTTGTCAAAGCAATAGCATCACAGCAGTGCAAAATGCTTTCCCAAAATTTCAGGTCAAAATGAGCTGGATGGTCTGTGCGCTCTGACCCATGACGTCAAACATGCCTCTTTTCTTTCTGACTGAGCATTAGATGAGATGAGCAATGCTTCTCTCAAGTCTGTGTGACAAATATGAAGGCACAGCTGACAAAACCCTTCTAGTCTCACCGCTTGGCAGTCACCTTGTCACGTGCTCGGGCAATTATTTTGAAGCATTATTTAAACTAACTTTGGTCCACAGTCAACAGAACATATGTGTGATCACGAGCCCACATATGTTTTTTTGATTTAAAAAAAAAAAAGTTTACAAAACTTACTGGGCAGCACTGTGGTGCAGTGGTTAGCACTTTGGTGCAGTGGTTAGCACTGTTGCCTCACAGCAGGAAGGTCCTGGGTTTGAATCCACCATCTGGCTGGGGCCTTTCTGTGCAGAGCTTGCATGTCCTCCTCATGTCTGTGTGGCTTCCTCCCACAGTCCAAAGACATGCAGTTAGTGGGGTTAGGTTAACTAGTGATTCTAAATTACACCATAGGTGTGAATGTGAGTCTGTCTCTCTCTGTTGGCAACAGACTCGAGAGAGCGTTGTCAAGATTTCAACTCAGGATTCAAGAGTGCCACACCTCTTTAAAGTGTCTCTGCCTTAGCTTAGCACATTCACATTATTTATATTGCCCTTTTTCTTTCATCTGCACACACGCACACACACACATACATACACACACACACATTTTTAGCAGACTTTGTGCTACTGTGTCTATATCATGACTGATTGGTTGCCAAGCAACCAGCAGAAACCCCATGAAGTTACTGATCCCATAAGCCTCTTCTTTTTTAATAATGTTGAACTATTTCTTTTACGAGCCAGTGCACTGACTTTGTGACTGCATCAGGCTCAGTGATGAGATCTGAGAATAGGTTGACTGAACTTTTGTTAAGGTAAATGATCTGTTTACATTAACACAGCTTGACAGTTCTACAAATTATGTGGCAAGTTACAGTGCAGATGTGCACAAAGAAAACATCTGGAGACATTTCTAAGAACCTCTGCCAGGTGTGAACAAACTGAAAAGAGTGAATGTATAAAACTGGGACTGATGGAGGATGCAAAATAACTACAAGAGACATAAAGAGCTGATGTGAGCAGGTTTTCACTTAACATCTCTTTGGACCTCAAACTGAGAGCTCCAGTAAATTTGTAATTTGTTGAGGAATAACAAGGGAACAGGTCTCACCTGGCCATAAAACTGTTTCAGTTAATGGTCCAATTAGCTTTGAGCCTCCAAAAATGGGGGAGTATGTATAAAACTGGCTGTAATTCCTAAACAGTTGATGAAATACTTTGGTTAAATCCCTTGAATTAAAGCTGAAAGTCTGCATTTCAACTACATCTTGCTTGTTACAGTAGATTGGAAATCATCTTCACTGTTTCACTACAAAGGATATTTGAATAGTAGCTTAGATATCAATTTACACTACAGCTTACCTTAGGGGAAAAATATATCAAGTCAGACTAACTTTGCTTTTCATTTAGACCTAAAAACAATCTAAAGAAAAATAATTTAAAGAGCAAAATGTATAAAAATGGGAACTCTATAGTATACTTCATTTCTGTGGTGTGACACTGAGATGTGAAGAATTTCTTACTTCTTTGATCAAGAGACATTTCTTTAAGTATTCCAAATTTAAAATAAAAAAAAGAAAAAAAAAAATAATAACAAATTGGACTCCTGCAAAAGAAAGTTCTTGACCCCCACAGGCACAAGACATTAAGATGATTTGTCCTACAGGACTCCAAAAAAAAAAAAGGGGTGGGGGGCTTTGATTTTGCTTTAAGCTGATGCTAAAAATATTAAAGTACAAAGGCTAAGAAGAGGAACACCATTAAAAAAGTGAAACTATACTTGATGAAATCAAATAGGAGTGCTAGTTTCCTCTGTGGAGGAAAAAAATATGGAAAGGATGTTTTAATAAAATCCATTTCTGAAAACGACACTGCTGCTGAGCTTTTCAATTTCATGCTGTAGGCTATTTGTGCAACACAAGGTAACTGCCATTATATTCATCAGAGGGGACACTTTTCTACAGCTGATAACTCCAAAACAATTTAGATGTATGAACAGCTGAACCAAAGGAAAAAATGCATCAGTTTGAATGCAGGGAGAACGATCCCCTCAGTGTTAACAGGAACATGTGAACCTTCCCTGCTGCAATGAGTTTAAAGAACAGGACTATTCAAGTGAAGAGGCTGAAAGGCTTTTTGGTGCACACCTCAAATCTTGGTTTAAGATGTGGTCTTATTATGAAAACACAATCAAAAGCACCCAAAGACACTTAATAAAATGGCCAAAAACAAACAAACAAAAAAAAGAGCTTAGGGATAACACTAATGTGACGTTTTGTATAAAGTTTATGCTTGATTCAGTAAACATCTTTTCTGCTTAATGCCACACTTAAAGACACTTGAGAGACAGGCTTTGTGTTTGGAAGTTTCCAGAAGGACCGAGATGTCCTGCTCATTTGCCAGAATCCACATTCAACCACAGCTGAATAATTTAAATAGGAAAAAGGTTCTACCTAGCTGCAGTAAATGGGAATAACATCTGAAGTGAAAAGGACAATCTGTGACTGATATACTTATTTTTCACGGGTGCGCAATTTTTAATCTGCAGTAATGGTAAAATAAATAAATAAGGTTTTACAGATCAGGACAGAATAAAAATAATCTGGTCCTTAGCAGGTCTTAAAACTACTTAATTCAAGCTCAGATGAACTACAGAACATGACATATTATTTACTGAACTAAAACTAAGCCTAAACGCAGAAGCAGTGCGTGAAAAGTGCACCCAGCCAGGGACTGCTAACCAAACACACTTGATTAACTGATCACCACATTGTGAGCACCTCTAATAAAACACAAGTTTTGCCAGTTTGTTGACATCAGCAAAGATCTTAAAGAAGCTATTGTTGACGCCCATCCGTCTGCAAGGGTTATATGGTCATTTTCAAACAATCTGAAGTCTGTCTCTCTTTTGTGAGAAGGATTGTTCACAAGTGGAAAACATTCAAAACAGTTGCCAATCTTTCCAGTTGTGGATATCTCAGCAAATTCACCCCAAGGTCAGATTGTGCAATGCTCACAAGCATTGCACAATGCTCACCCTGCAGGCCTTAGTCAGCATGTCACCTTTTAAAGTTTCTGACTGTACAATTAGAAGACACCTGAACAAGAATGAAGTTTTTGGAAGAGCTGTCAGGAGAACGCCTCTTCTGTCTAAAAAGAACATGGCAGCACAGCTTATGGTAGCATATTTACAGCAGAACAAACCAGAAGACCTTTGGAACGATGTCCTTCGGATGGACCAAAATGGAAAGGTTTAGCTACAATTTCTGTTACATAAATGACACCATGCATGTCACGTGCTGTAGTTCATTTGAGGTTACATTTACCTAATTTCAGAACCTGGTAAGTTCCAGTTTAAGATTTATTAGGCCCTAATATGTAAAACACGAGAACTGACTGACAAAGGGTGTCATTTTATTTTTAATCATGACTGTGGTTACTCAGTTAGATTTGCTCTGGCATTAATATAAAAATGTAAACTTTGATCTGATAACGATGCCAGAAGAAATGTCAGGAGAAAAATGGACAGCTGGTTGTGCTAAAGTAAAGTCACGGGATCATTTAAAGCCAGCTGAATTTATCCTTTAATACCTTGAAAAGATTTGGCATCCTGTGCACCCATAAATGTCATCCTGAGAGTCGCACAAAAGGTACAGAAGAAGCCAAGAGCACGGTGGAAGTAGCAATTTTGTTTAATGGAACAGGCTCAGGATTCACATCACAACACACATTATTCACATATCCCTTACAGCAAGATACACTCAACACCCGCAGCAAATACTTGTGTTGTGGACGGCAGTGGACAAAGAAAGCAGTGTGTTAAAACAGTAGTGGAGGGGTTTGTAGTGTTAGATTTTAGTATTTTACTGATTTAAGTGTATGTGTGAATGTTGCTTGCATGTCAAATGCTTTTCCATTGGCTCAAGTAATACAGTAGATTCACAGAGTCATGCTTCATACAGCTATGACCTACGCACAGGCTGCTTTGTACTAGTGTGTGCTGTGCTCTGTTGAGTATGATACCTGAGAGCTGATGGTGATGTATGAATAATTCACTCAGTCTAAACTTAAGATAAAAACAGCTGTAAGAGGTATGTGTAAACACTTGTTTCAAAAGCATCCTTATGACTGTTCAAACAACAGTGTCAAGGCAAAAAAACAAAAACAAAAAAACCCCCACAAACTTATGGTATGGTGAGCACTGCATCCCTCATTTAAGTGACAAAGGTAAACCGTTGTTGTGGTAACTGTGTGGGATACAGACCAATTAGTCCCTGAATCAAGACACGTCCCTTCATTAAAGTGTAGATGAGTTTTGGTAGAGCACAAATTCAGACAGAAGATACTTATCAACAGATTCTAAAGGGGGAAAAAAATAGATACAAAAAGTTTAAGAATGTCATTACATGATCCACAAAATCTACGAGCCGCAGGTTGGCTACTGGACGCAAACAAGTTTTGCCGTTCAACTGAAAGCTACCCAAATACCTCATGTGAGCTTAAACCAACTGAAAAGTTAATGTATAAAAAGCACAAAACAAAAATAAAGATAAAAGGTCTCTATCTTTGGATACACCAGATACATTCTCCGATGTTAAAAATATCCCTCAAGTATGACGTCAAGCTGCAGTTTAGAGCGGTGTGTGCCCCCCCAGAAGTTATGCTGCCATAACTGACCAGAACTTTATGAAAGTTTGGTTCACAGACACTCCTAGGTTGCTTTTTTTTTTTCCCCTTAAGCCTGTCAAGTCTGGCTTTTTTTGCAATCGGAATGATGGTCTGAATGCAATGATGTACCAAACATATTTGCTTTTACAAGAACAGCTCTGTAAGTTTTCTATGGGCTATTCTTGTATTCTTCTTTATTTTTTATTTAGTTATTTATGCCAGGCCTGACAGGCAATAAGGAAAGGGACAGAGAAGAGGGGGAAAAAACAAACAAAAAAACGGGGGGGGGGGGGGCAAAGGGGAGAAAGGCAACCACTGCAACCATGCCCCCCGTGATCCAGAGGCAAATAGGAAAGAACCCAGGGGACCCAGGCCATCCACAGCCCACTAGGAGCTCAGAAGACCTGAGGCCACACATCCTGATGGCAACCGAGTGCACACCCCAGAGGAGGAAGGAGGGAGACCCTAGACGGAGCCCTCACGGCCAAAGGGCAAGAGTCCAGAGAGCCAGAGGGAATGAGCAGTGTTTATCCCTACAATCACATTTCAGCTTCTCCAGTTGATTCTGTCTCCAGACTTCAGAGAAGACAGAAAAGAAATCTTTTTTTTTCTCTCCGGATGAGCTGGGGCTCATCTAGAGAGCCCCAGCTCAGAATCTAAAGAGTCCCAGCTCTCTAGATTCCCTGCTTCTCTCCCCAACTGATTCTGAGTAATACTGAAGTGAGCTGAGACACCGATGTGATGCACGCCATGCCTTGCAGGTGCTCACATATCCTCGTGCACATGACAGCCTCCTGCAGCTGAAGAGTCCCCGCTGTGAAGAGTACGATCTGAAGTCGAGTGAGGAACAGAGTCACATTCTTCCAGCCAACAATTCCACTCTCCCAACTCTGTGAGGGCAGTTCTGTTCGCCATGATTCCTGTTTTGTGATACATGCAGTTTCTTTTTACCCAGGGATATTGTGCATTATTAAAATGTAATGATTTTTTTTTTTTTCGTGCTGATGTGTTGTGCTGCTGACAATGTGTACTACACTGTACCAAAACCAAAATTATACCCAGTCTGGCCACGTGGCTATTAAATTGTGTTGAGACATGGTGCCACAGTGGGGAGACAAACACAAAGAATGCAAAGAGGCAAATTCCTCTAACACACAACTCTGAACTGCAGCCTTAAAGTCAAAGTGAATAACCTGAAGTCAATTATGTACAAATTACAATCACTTTAATTTCTAATCAGGTCTCCTGAAAGGCTTTCGGGCAACAACAATGTAAATAAAACAAAAAAGGACTTATGACACAACAAAACATAAAAACTAAGTTTTAAATATAAGTAATCAGTTCACAATCATAAATCCCATTTATACGGCAAATACCAAATAACAGGCTGAATCCGTTATATAGGTCAGAACAACAAGAATGTAACAACTAAGTAAATAAATAAACTCAGTACCACTGTGAAAGTGGGGAAAGGCCTGTGGAAAAAGAGGTAGGATGGATGGAGGACAGGAGAAAAATTGCAAGTGTAAGAACTGAGGAGGGGGGAGGGGAAAAAAAAAAAAAAAAAGAGGATGGTGGAAAGGCAGATGCCTCACTCTGGAGCCCCGTTTGTCGTTCCCGTCATCCTCTCTTCATCCCCCTGTTTCTGATGCTGCAGTCTGGCATAAGTCACTGCATCTCCCCTGGAAGAAGAAGAAAAGGAAGACGGGATGCAGGAGAAAGATGGTAATAAAAGGTTATGCCCACGGAAGTGTGGGGAGAAAAGAAAAGAAAGAATGACAGGGATAGATGACAGTGTTAACTGCAAGGTTAATACACAGCTCACCCTGTCAAAAGTTACTTTATGTGAATAAAAAAAGCACATTAGAATTTTTAGAAAATTTAACCTTAAAATAAAAACACATTAACTTGTTATAATGTGGCGTACTGCATTTAATATTTAAGCCTGTTTTAATGGGATATAATGTGGATGAGATAGCAAAAGATGCGAGTTAATACAAAGTCTGTACTGAATACACGTTTCAGATGCTTTGTAAGATCTTTGGTAAATATTTCTGTATTATTATGAGCTAGTGGACATCTTACTTTTTGCCTAAAGAAGCGAGGCCATACAGAACTCCTGTGGCAAAGGCGATGGCGTTTCCAAACAAGGTCGTGAAGGAGAAACTCAAGAACACAGGAAACAGGGCCATCCTGAGAATATGCAGCATGATGACAGCGAACAAGAGACAATCAGTAAATCCAATTAAGTACATACTGTAAATAAACATAACACATTTCAAATTTTTTTTCCCCCCATATAGTGCAGCTCAGTCTCCAGGGACATAAATCATATTATTTCTCACCCACAATAGAAGAAGGCCTTCTGCCAGGGTTTGAGTTTGTCTGCACGAGCTGCAACTGCATTAGCAAACTCGATGAACTGGCAACAAAACGGGACTTCACAAAGGAACAACACGAAGGCATTCAACCTTGGAAATAAGGAGAGGACATGTAAACACAGCGAGGAAGTCATTCTTTGATTCCATTTTATTAAAACACAGCAGCGACTTGGAAATGATGCACCGTGCTGATCCCACTGTGAGCAGCTGGCCAAATTATGGATTCAGCTACCACATAAATGTATTTGCCTACAACGGATGTTTTGCTGGTATTAAAAAAATTCACCAAAACTCAAGAATTATGAAGGCACACGGTGCTCCAAGATGATCGACACCTTTATTAGAGGAGTAGGTGTGGTTACGCGGCTTGACGAGACTTAATATCTATGTTGATGCTGAGAAGCTCTTCATGTTTAATATAACTTGTGCCTTTCAGTGGGTGTTTAGCATATATATCATAAAAGAAAACTCCTTTCTTTTGTGCTACTCTTTCCTACCATCAGCGGGAATCTGAGCTTGAATAGAGCACTTGGTATTGCCTAAAAAGACGTAGTTTGGTAGTATGTTTGTTGATTTCTTTTCACCTCTGAACTGTCTATTAAACCATCTAGCCGTGTGGAATGTGAATGTTATAAAGTGTGACAGTGTTGGGACTTACACCATCCATACTCCAGCAGCAATGTTTAAAGGGTTCACAGTGACACAGTTCCACACTCCTGAGACTGCACAGGCTGCATGATTTGGACAGGACAAAGCACAGGTCTGTTATTAGATAGATAGCAGATCATGCCATGATAGAGAAACTAATGTCCCTCATCATTAGCTATAAGTGTGTGTGCTATACATCCAGATGCAGCTGTTTATACAGTTCAGCCACTTCAGTGGACATATAATGTGCAAGTTATCAACTATATGCTGTTGAGTGATGTGGAAAATATGGAACATATGGATGTAAAAGGACAACAAATACACAATCAAAGAGGTCTCATAAACAGTACAACACTGCTCTGCTTTTGTTCTGAAGCACGTTTGAGACAAACAAACAAAAACAGAAATTAAATGTTCTCCTATCTCGATGAAAGAGCAATTATGGAACAAGCCTGGCCTGGAAATTAATCACACAGATCAAAATTTGACAGACATCTGGTCAAAACCAAAGCAGGCTACATTTTTCACATACAAGACAATCTGTGTGAGTGATTTAATAATAATTCTGCATTCTGCTCCTCTTCTTGGTTATGATTTGTTTTAAACTTTTTAATACTTTCACTGCCAGCATTTCACATCTACATGGTGTGAGGAGGATTTTCCGGCGCAGACAAGCAGCAGGTCCTCCGTCACATCTACAGAATTAAATATGTGTACTCTGCAAAATGAGATAGACTGCAAGCTCAGTAGGAAACAGACCACTGGTGGTGAGTTCAAAAGCTGTGCAAATGATTTGAAAAAGCCACGTAGGCTGGCTCTGATATGTGCAATTTGGCATCATCACGTATCGCTGATGTGTGTCAGATAAAGCAATTAACACTGAAAATTAACTAATGGTGTCAATTACTGCAAGTTTCATTCATACTAATGTAATTCAATCAACCATAACCACAAAAAGTGATATCTATATACACAAATGGGGATAGGTCAACTTTTGAGGTTGGTAATGATCATTGGTCCTGTGTGTGTGTGTGTGTGCGCGTTAGACCTCTATTACATTATACTTCCTTTCAAATGCAAAAGCCACAGCTATTAAAAACAACTGTCCAGTCCAATCAGGAAATTGGACTGGACAAACAGACTTCCATCAAACGCAGGTGTATCCAGTGGATTTATGATGGCTGCATTTAAGTGTACTACAGCCAGAGCTGCGCAACCAGCTCACTGACAAACATGAAGAGACCAGAACCAG